>NC_080833.1:163566993-163724493 GCF_030435755.1 Ochotona princeps
AACATCCTTCTTCATTTCAAGCAGGGCACCCCAGGGCCCCGAGTAAGGAAGAGCATTCTGGGGAGGGACCCATGCTCAGGAGGGTGAAGCTGGGAAACAGGATGGCCAGTTCTTGAGCACAGCGGTAGCCAAGACACTGGGGTGGGCAGGAGTGGCCAACAGAGCTGCTGCCGGGGTTGGCAGCCAGATCTGGGAGGCCTTGGCAGTGTTGCCAACTGACTCTCATCCTGCCGCTAATCACCTGTACCATTTCCTGAGAGCATGCGTTGGGCTCTTCACCTGCATTCTTTCCTGTTATCCTCACATTCACCCCTGCAAAATAGACATGATCCCATGTTTTCCAGGTGATTAAATTGTGGCTCAAAGCAAAAGGCATAAGGAATAATTTTTCCAGAGTGCTGACATGGTTTTGTCTATTCTTTAAAAAATAATCACTGGAGTGGAAAATGGACTATCAGGGCGTAACTATGAAGGCAAAGCACCCAATTAGAGGACTTTGTAATAGTCCAGGTGCAAAGTGTTACTGACCTAAATTAAGGCCGAAGCACAGAGACTAAAGAGTTTGGGGAGGGGGGTCAAGGGAGAGAATAATAATGAGTTCATTTTGCAATTCTGGGCCAGTTTTGTGCATCCTTATATCTGGAGTTCAGTGGCAGGCCGCCTTGTACACTGGTAAGCTGAGCCCAGGCACACAGCAGGTGGTGTCTCCACACGGAAGGCACTGAGATGAGGAACACGTGTTTATTAGCCAGATGCCAACTCACTGCTTGTCTCCTGGGCGGGATGTCGGGCATGGGAAAACTGTTCTGAGTGAGTGCCTATCTGGTTTCGTGATGCGAAGGGCTGAGTTATTTGGTTTTCCTAACTCCATGGCAGAAAAGACCACAGCTGAGGTGTGACCCAGAACTCTGCCTTAGCAGGCCCATGAGCAAGTGGTCTATGTTCATAGAACAAGAAAGATCCCCCCATCCTCCAAAGCATAACAAAACAGACTGGATGAAGACAGCAGTCCAACGAAACAACACCCTGCTTGCTGCACTGTATTATTATTGTTGTTCTCCGCTATTCATTCACTGTCCCTTTCTAGAAGAGAAACCTGCATCTCTTCCCTTAGCCGAGTGATTTACAGACTCTCCTTGTGGGAGGACCATATTGCCCAAATCCTTGACCTTAGGCTGCATGGGACTTGCTTTGGTCATCTGCGTGTGAACCAAAGTGACACCTGCCACATTCTACGTAAGAGTCATTTCGTGAGTCAGTCTTGTCTCCTTCACATTTTTTTCATAAGAACAACTGTTGAAGATGGTGGTAGCTGCTTCTGCCTTGATTGTTAGAGAAAGAAGATGTTGGAGTCAGAGCAGCCAACCCACAGTCCAGAAGTAAGCATGGGGCCCGGCACGATAGCATACTGATTAAAGTTCTTGCCTTGCACGTGCTGGGATCCCATATTGGCGCCGGTTCTAATCCTGGCAGCTCCACTTCCCATCCAGCTCCCTGCTTGTGGCCTGGGACAGCAGTGGAGGATGGCCCAAAGCCTTGGGACACTGCACCCTGAGGAAGACCTGGAGGAAGTTCCTGGCTCCTGGCTTTGGATCGGCTTAGCAACAGTGTTGCGGTCACTTGTGGAGTGAATCATCAGACAGAAGATCTTGCTCTCTGTCTCTCCTCTCTGTATATCTGACTTTGCCATAAAAATAAATAAATCTTTAGAAAGAAGAAGTAAGCATGTGTTATAAACCATTGAAATTCGGGGCTTGCTTATCTCAACATGATCCACAGATAACTAATTCATACAGTTAGAAGCTTTGCCATACGGGGATGCAAGAAGAAAAAGCATGTGTAGATTTTATGTCTAAGACCTCGCCATACAGAATGGGAGTTGTAGACAAATGACTCGAGGAGGGGAAGCATTCATTCTCTCCAACGTCATGGTCCCTTTAGAGCAATGAGAGAGTGGTCCAGCTTGCATCCACTGCACAAACGTCTCCGACTTCTCACAAAAAGACCTTTCATCATCACCTCCCTATTAGAGAGACACTAGGACGCCTTTCAAGTTCCCTAAATTGAAATCATTCAGTGGAGGCTGACTGCTGAATACATCCAGGCAAGAAGATTGAGTTAACTGATTTCATGCTTTAGCTTTTTTTCATTTACAAACCTGACCATTTCTGTCTATAATACACCCAGATGGTCCCCATCCACCATCGAAGTGGTAGATTTAAAGCACACAGTGTTTTCTGCCTGAGGAAAGCGATCTTCCTCTTTATTGTAGCTTATCCAAAAGAGATGAAGAGAAGTTTCTTGTGATGCAGAAGACATAGCTAGAAGGGGCTTCGCGGTTTCTCTGAGCTTCCTTGTCAGAGACGAGAAAATCGAGCGCATCATAATGTGAGTTCAACAGAGTCAGGTCTGAGATAGCATTAGGCTTGTGAAAGGCATTCACTCAATAACTGTTGAACTAGTGGATGAATTGGAAGCTCACCCAGATTGTTAATGGCCAGACTGGGCGCCCATATGGGATCCCAGCACATACAAGGCGAGGACTTTAGCCACTAGTCTACTTGCTGGGCCCCAGTTTCTTTCATTCTTCAAGTACTCTCCTCTACACAGAGGTAAAAATTACTTTTCAAACAGTGGTTTTCAAATGTATCGGTCTAGGGTCTCCTTATAGTCTTAAAAATAATCATTGGAGATCAAAGGCTTTTGTTTAATAAGATACTTTCACACTCTCTAGAAGAGCTGTTAACAATATTTACCATAACTAAATTAAAAGTCAGAAATGTTTGAAGTGTATGTTTATTCAAATGTGACTGTAATAGATGCACTATATATACATGCTGACAAAGATTTTTTTCAATACAACTGTAGTAAGAAGAGTAGAGTTCATTCTTATGTTTTTGAAGAAACCGCCCCTGTATGCAGTGTCCTACCATATGATAAAACATGTAGTTCTTTGTCAACTCCTCAAAAAGATATGTTAGGATCAAAGAACATCTGAAGCTTGTTTTGAAAGTATATCCGGGTCCCGGCGCGACAGAGTAGTGGTTAAGGTCCTTGCCTTGCACGCGTCAGGATCCCATATGGGCGCCGGTTCTAATCCCGGCAGCTCCACTTCCCATCCAGCTCCCTGCTTGTGGCCTGGGAAAGCGGTCGAGAATGGCCGAAAGCCTTGGGACCCTGCACCTGCATGGGAGACCCGGAAGAGCTCCTGGCTCCTGACTTCAGATTGGCTCAGCTCCAGCTGTTGCACTCACTTTGGGAGTGAACCATCGGACAGAAGATCTTCCTCTCTGTCTCTTCTCCTCTCTGTATATCTGCCTTTTCAATAAAAATAAATAAATCTTTTTTAAAAAGTATATCTGACTTTGCAACAAAAATAAATAATTTTTTTAAATGTGTAGCAAACATTAAAAAAAAGTTGGTTAAATCGTAGCCGGTGGCTGGAGTGATAGGAGTTTGGCAGAACGTAGTTTCTAGGGATGGTCACTGGAATGCATTCAGCTCACCTTTGTTTCTTCGTTTCTCTCTCTCTCTCTATTATTTTAGATAAGGTTTACATAGGTGATCAGGGTGAGAAGGAGCTACGGTTAAGGAGAAGTGGGTGTGATCATTGTTTCCACACTTTCTATTTCTTCTTCCCATTTCTGGGGGGTTGGGGGGGAAGATAAGGGGATATGCCATACCCTGCCTCCCAACCATCCCCGTACCCAAGAATGGGGAAAGGTCACCGATACCAACCCAGGGTCACATGTGGCGCATGCTCCAAGGGATCTGCCCAGGTAGATGTAATAGTTCCATAATACTGTCAATCTCGTTGAGCTATGGATAAGGAATCCCTTACGATGCCCATTGGCTGACACAGTCGACCTTAGAGTCTCCATTCGCCCAGATATTTGCGGTCATCGTTTGCTTGGGGTAGTTGTCCATATGTTCTATTTTCCATCCTCTGCTGTGTCCTCTTCAGGCCCCAGTGTCTTCTATGTGCACCATGGTCTGCTGTCTAGCACTCCACCCCTTACGCTGAGGAGGACCAGTAGTCATACGTAAGCCCATGGACCCAGGCCAGGTGACCCAGGTCAAACTGGACTCTGGGGCTCACAAACTCTACAACCACCCTGTAGGTGGGCCCAAAACACAAGGTCATATGACCCAGGACCTGCCAGAAACCCCACCCCTGGGGCTCATGGACCCAGCACCCACCATGCAGGTGGACACAGGGACCTAGACCAGGTGACCCAGGCCCCTCTGCACACCCTCACCTACCTACCTACCCTTGGGGTTCATGAATCCAGCACCCACTGCTCAAGTACACCCAAGTATTCAGGCCAGATGATTCAGGCCCCACTGAACTCCCCAACCCTAAAGCTCACAGGCCCAGCACCCACCATGCAGGTGGGCTCGAGGACATTGGCCAGGAGACCCAAGCCCTTCAGGATCCCATCCCTGGTACTCATGGATTCTGCACCAACCTGACAGGTGGGCTACAAGTCCTGGGCCAGATAACTCAAACCCTGCTGAACCCTCTGCTCCTGGGACTCACGGACTTGACACCCACCATGCAAGTGGGCCCCAGGACTTGGAACAAATGACCCAGGCCCCATCAAACCCCCACCCCTGGAGCTCACAGATCCAGCACCAGGCCAAAGAGCCCCTCTATTCCTGGAGCTCATGGGGTCAGCACCCACTGCCCCCACACTGACATGGCTCATCTCACCTCAGCATCCACCAGAGGATGCTTCAGCGTAGTTGAATTCAACTTACCCCATCCAAGTTCCAATTATGCTAATTGATGCTGCAGCCTAGCCTTGCCCAGTCAGTTCCCTGTCCTGCAGCCAGTGTGAAGTGGCTGGTGTTGTGGCCCAACCCAGTCCCTCTTGTACACATCCTGGTTCTTGGATCTGCCAGTGGGTGTTATGAACTGGCCTGTGCTGGCCTGTCCTCAGACCTAACCCACATGTATGCTGGTACAGGACAGTCTTGGGATCCTGCACCTACATGGTGACATGGAAGAGGCTTCTGCCTCCTACCTTCAGATCAGCTCAACTCCAGCTTTTGCAGTCACTTGGGGAGTGAACCAGATGATGAAAGATTTTTGTATCACTTATTGCTCATGTTGTTGCTAGGTTTCGGATCACCACCTTCTGCCTCTGATGGTGGGATTGGATTGGGAAGCGATCCATAAGACATCTAGTCCAACAGCGTGAAAGTGAACCTGGAAGACTGTTTCTTGCTTTCTCCTGGTTCCTATGTGCCTAATAAGAACTTAATGCAAACACTTCTGGCACCAGCCTTCCAGCTGGAGCACACAAGCAGTGTCCTTGCTTGGCTTTGAGTAGATTGAGGAGCAGGCCTGCTTTTGCCCTGCTTCAATTCCCCCGACTAGCTGAGTCAGACTTACTTCAAGTCTGTGCTCCTCAAATCAACAATGACTGACCGAGCACCTCTGAGATTCCAACGCTCACACACAGAGCTAAAAAGAAGGCCTGCATCTTGGAACAAGTCAGTTAAGTGACTGTTGCCACTCTGTGTGCTAAATCCTATGGTCTTATCAAAAAGTGTGTGCTCAGAAAGCACTGGACAGTGACACTGAGTGCTTCCTGGAGGCCTGGGAAAGTTTCCTAGAAGTCTGAAGCATGAGTAGAAACTACCAGAAACTAGGATATCATTTACCAGGAGGATATGGAAGCATGGAGGAAACCAGAGCCAAGGGTCAGGCTGTGTGCAAGGAAAGTCCATAGAGGATGATATGGACACAGTCTTAGAAATCAGGAATACAGAGAATGCATCAGGAGGTAAAAGAGGCCAGGAAACTACAAGAAGTAGTTTTGATTGGGTTAGCATGTTGAGGGCACCAAGCGCAATAGTAGTCCCAAGGTAGGTGGGAGAACATTACCTGGACAGATGGTGGAGTGCAGGGTGATGCTCAGATTTTGAACAAGGCGTCGTTGGTGCAGTTGTTGTCTGGCAGACAGACACAGGAGGAAAACAGCGTGGAGTTGGGATGATGTGAGGTGATTTAGGATGTGCTGTGCTTGAGGGTCTGCGAGCCATGGAGCTCGACAAAGCGTACTTTGAAAACTTAAGACTGGTTTCTAGATTGTTCAGATCTCTAACATCTCCCTTTCTTTGCCTACTTCCATCCTTTCCTGTCAGTTTTGTTCAAACCACTACCCACCGCCCCCTCAAAAAAAAAACTGAAGCTGCCCCATGTCCTTATGGAATATCATACATGTCCCCACTATCTCCTAGGTCACCCTGTGCTCTGCATGTGTCCACTCAGTATACTGCACAAATGTAAATGGCTGCTTTTCTCTCCTCCTCCTCCTCCACTGTCTCCTCCTCTTCCTTCTTTCACCAATGCCATCACAGCCATGCACATCCCAGAGACCTGGTCTGTGCCAATGCAAACACTCAGCATCCGTGCCCAAAGCCAACACTGGACTTTGATGAAGTACTTCAAAAAGTTTCTGGAAAATCAAATTCTAAGATAAGTTTAAGGGTGGGCGTTTAGCCTAGAGATAAAGACATTGGTTGAGATGTCTGCATCCCTGGGAGGTCTGAGTGCCAGCTCCAGCTGTGCTTCCATTTCAAGCTTCCTGCTAATGCAGATAATAGGAGACAGTGGGTGCAACACTCACAGTGGGGCCCTGCATTGAGTCTCTCAGCTCCTGGGTTTTACCCAGCTCAGTTCCATCTGTTTGGGCATTTAGAAGATAAACCAGTGAATGGGAGATTCTCTCTCTCTCTCTCTCTCTCTCTCCCCCTCTGCTTCTATCTCTTGGATAAAAAAGATAAGTTTACATGTGTGAAGTTTTTGAAATACACATAAGGTTTTCTGTGCTCTGTTTTCTATGAGATGTTTGAACATTCTTCACTATCCTCCAATTAAAATGAAAAGAAATTACTTCCTATATAAAATAAAACCCTAATCTGAGTCTGATATTATGACTTCTATTTTATTTGTAAAGAAATTAAGACTCAGAAAACTGTGACTTCCCACTGTGCTAGTTATGAAGCATGAACCTGGATCTCCCCCAAAACCAGTGTTTTCTGTGCTGGAGAACCTGGTTACTTCTTTTGCAAGGGCAATGGAAAAAAAATAGGTGAGCTTTTCCTGTGTTTGGATGAGATCCCCGAAACAATCAGGATGTCATTGTGCAGAGGGACATCACACAGTTAACTGTCACAGTGATGCCACTTTCTCCTAGAGATGCCAACCTTCTCCATTTCTGCCCCAATTGTCTCCCTGGTTGGAGGCTGATAACCAGATAAAGGAAATATACATGACCGGGTATTACTCAGCCATAAAAAGGAATAAAATCCCAACAGATGCAACAGAAGGCACGGAACTGTAGATCGTAATGCTTAGTGAGATACGCAAGACATGTTGGATAAAGATCATGCTTTCCCTCATCTATGGAAGTTAATATTTATAAGTATGGAAGTTGTGTGGTTTTACATTACAGAGTATGGGGTTAGTTATAAGTACTGTCTCCATACAGTTATGTCATCTCTATGATAATACAATCCTTTTCCAGCCCTTTATGAGTATTGTCATGAATTCCAAGTCATGTGATATTAACATCTATTTTCAAGACAAAATAATATATATGTTTATATGTATAATACCTGCATATGAAACAAACATAGAAAATATTAAAATTGTGAAGTCTTAAAAATCCAAAGAAAGTTGTACATTAGGTTAAAGAAAGTAGACACTGATATATATACATGTATATATATATCTAGTCATTTGAAAAAAGACAAAATTACGGAGGGATCAGATTCGTGAATGAGTATGCTACAAAGGAATAAAAGAAATTTTACAGTAAAGGAAAAGAAGGTCCATTTGGAGATCTGAGGAATGACATGTGCAGAAGTGCGGGAAGCCGGAAGCCGTAGAAACTGCTGTCTGTGGAGCCTGGGGGGCTACCTCCCTGAAGCCCTTTTGCTTGACCTAAGGCTGGGAAGCCCGTGCTCCCTCACAACTGTGGCCCATGCCCAGGTGCCCTTCTCGGGCCTTTGGGAATTCCAAACAATACACTAAGAGAGGTGTTATTTTCATGTCACAAACAACATTGTAGGTGGATTTCTCAATCAGTTGAGAAATCCATTTTTGGGAGGCACTTTGGCTTTGTGAAAAGAGCCCCAGTTTCCAGCATGACAAGCCCCTAGGTTCAGACCCAAGTGCATGACCCTGAACACATCAGTTTAGCTGTGCCAATGTGATTTAATGTTTGGCTGTGACAATTGCATTTACTGTCATTTCTGTCCAGCAGCGGGATTGGACTACGGTAAAGCTGAAGAAAACACCTCCCCTGCTCTACTGAACCTCCGTAATGACACTTGCTTTCTGGTTTTCTCTGATGCTGTGGTGCTTGCCCTGCCCCCAACCTGTCTCCCCACACGTTCTCATTACTGCACTCCGCTGGAGAGTTCCTTGAGGGTGCTGCTGAGTCCTGTCACCTTGCTCGATGTGCTCGCCCAGCTGTCTGGATGCACTTGCTGCGCAGTCCCCGATGCTGCTCAGTGGGGATCCTGCCACGCACCCCAACTTAGTGGAAATGCAAGAATAAGAGTGGAAGGGCTGGTTCCCAGGAGGACACGTTATAGCGAGGCTGTTGATAATTTTAATGATATTAATAACAGTAAACAATAATAAATTCCATCTAGAACATCTGCTTTGTGCGTGGGCGCTGCCCCTAAGTGCTTTGCTCAGCCCTCACTACAATCCTGCTGGACTCCAAGACTACACTCATTCACTAAGCCTTGAACAAGTGACTGGCCTGTTCATGCTGCCCTCTTAGGCACCATTTGTGCTGAAGCGTTCCTAAGGCTCAATGTTTCAGAGTCGTTTACGTGTTTGGAGTCAGCTATGGAGCTACCAAAAACAAGTAGGTGGTAATTATAGCAGGCTACCTTCATACATCAACCAATAGCCCATCCTCTGGTCTTGTGGTGTTGGCCTGTCTACCCAAAGTGCCCAGATATCAACATTTGGTATACAGAAACCCCTGTGTGGCTGCAAAGCTATTCCTACAGGTGTTTGTCAACTGACTGGAGGATGCTTTGCCAGATGGAGAGCTTAAGGGAGGAAGGCTGCTCTGGGGTTAGCATCCTTTCCTCCCTCATACACCTAAGACAGTACCACGAATTCCAAGTCATGTGATATTAAAATCTCTATTTTTCAAAAAAAAAAAGAGTGTATGTATATATATATAGTATATATTATATAGTATATATATATATACATATATATATGTAGAATATCTGCATATGAAGTGAACATGGAAAATATTAAAGTTGCTAAGTCTTAAAATGCAAAGAAAGTTATACATTAGTTTAAAAAAATCTAGACACTGATAAGCATGTATATATATATATGAGTTTAGTGAAAGGTCATTTGAAAAACATAAAGTTCAAGAGGGATCAGATTCGTGAATGAGTATGCTACAAAGGAACAGAAGAACGCACAGACTCCGCTCTGGGCACTATGATGAACAGCTCAGCCTCACGGGCACCCTGCATGTGGGTGGGCAGAGACCTGTGTCTCTTGATGCTCCTGCCTGCCTCACCTCTGTTTCTGGCTGGTGAGGCCGACCTGCTCCTTCCCAGACTTCCACTGCCTATTTCTGTCCTGTTCTTGTTCTATGCTTGACTTCCCCTTCCTTTGCTTTGAAGAGTGGGGACCCTGCTTTGTAGGATAACAAATAGAACTGTCAAAGCCATCAGCGCTGCCTCCTGCAAAGATAAATGGGGCGACACGTGGAGCAACTTGTGTGGATCCTGGGGCCCCAGCAGGAGCTGACACGGTGACAGATGGGGACAAGTGGCACTGACACAATCAGGCTGTGTGAATGTCAAGGGGCTGAGGGCGGTGTCTGCTCCTTGGTGGCTGCCCCCCGCCCATGGACACACTGTGTTGATGGGGACCATGAAGGGGCACCAGGCAGGTCGCCGCTCCTGCCTGGCTTGTGACTTCTCCGTTAGCTGCGTGGAGCGAAGGAGTGGCTGTCTGCCGAGCGTCCTGGCGTCTCAGGAGATGACGATGGCATTACCTGCTGAAGAAAACACATCCTAGGAAAAGGACCAGGCCAGAATTTAAAAAAAGAAAAAGGCTTGCCTGACTTTTGGCTCTCACCTAGGCAGCTCATTCAGGAGATCCTTCCACTCATTACAGCCTGTGCGTCCCATTTCTGTAGGAACCCATAGGACATATGCACTGCTGATATCTTCCAAATCCAAGCCTTGCATGTGTCACTCCCCAGCAGGGTCTGGCCAGGGTGTTTGGAGGCCCTTAAGCCCGGAAGCGCTGCGCTTGTAAGACGACCATGCTGGATTACATTTGCAGGCGTAAGTACCATGTGGCGGTTACTCCCTTTTCTCTGTCCTTTTCCATTATTCCTAAATAGAGGCCTTCCTTGAAGAGGGCTTTTAAAAAAATCTTTACTTATTTTTACTGGAAAGGCAGATTTATAGAGAGAAGGAGAGACAGACAGAATGATCTATCTTCTAGTTCACTCCCTACGTGACCGCAATGGCAGGAGCTGAATTGATCTGAAGCCAGGAGCCAGGAACCTCCTCCAGGTCTCCCACACAGGTGCAGGGTCCCAAGGCTTTGGGCTGTCCTCCACTGCTTTCCCAGGCCACAAACAGGCAGTAGCTGGGGTGTGAACAAGTGGAGTAGCTGGGGTGTGAACTGACGCCCACAAGGGATCCCGGCGCATGCAAGGCAAGGATTTAGCTGCTAGGCTATCATGCTGGGCCCCAAACAGGGCTGTTTAGATGCAGTAGTTTCTCTGGGCCTCTGCCTTCAATATTCATCACTGCTTGGGACCCTGAACAGTCAACTTACTCCCCTAACCATACAGGGAGAATTCACTCTCTGCAGAACAATGTGCTGGTTGCTATGAGTCAGGAGAGGCAGAGGAGTGGCTGGCAAGGATCAGTAAGTTGAGCTCTGTTGTGTTTCAAGCCATATGACTTAGCTGAGAAGAGAGATGCTTGTATGAGTAATTTTAACACAAGGTCAGCTGCGAAAAAAGGTGAAGGAACATGGTAAGAACAGGAGGACAACAATTAACCTTGACTCGGGAGAAACAAGGACGTTATCAAGAAAGAAGTGGCATTTAAGCAGGGCCTTGACCTTTAAGCAGGCCCTTGGAGATTTGAACATGGGGGAAAAGGTGGGGAAAAAAACTTTGTGTAGGAGATGGATTCTGGGTAGATGTTATGGGGCCAGAGGAGTTGTGTGAGTGTGTGTGAGTGTGTGTGTGTGTGTGTGTGTGTGTGAGAGAGAGAGAGAGAGAGAGAGAGAGAGAGAGATTGCACCTTTGATTGGATACAGGCTTATGAGTTTAAATTTCGTTCTATATCAGCGTGGGGTAAGGGAACAGGTCCTTGGCCTTCCATTTCATCTCTCACAGCAGAATTCTATCAACTGCATAGTTTTCATGGTGTTTCAAGACACTTGGGGTGATGGGCGGTGGGGAAAGAAGGACAACAGTAGGAGGACCCGGGATAGGGTGCCTTTGAACAGAATGAGTGAAACTTTACGGCTTCCTTAATCCCTGCTAGCCTCAGTGCCCCATCTCAAAAAGGGATGGCATATGATTTGTGGCCTCAGAGATGATAATGCTTCCCCATAGGGTGTTGTGAGGCTCCCAGGAGAAAACAGCTCTACAGCATTTAGCTCCGTGTGTCTCAAACCTGGCAGCTGCCACTGCAATGATCCGCCTTCCCCCCCGATCCTTTTTCAGCAGGCAAGGGCTCACACACTGCTAACGGCCAGCAGCATGAGAGGGACACGTGATTTGTCCACAGGAATGGGGCTGCCCAGGAATCCTCAGAGCTAGATGATCAGGAGACTTAACAAGATCAATACCACTTTTGGAAAAGATTATATGCTATACTAGGCAGCAAATAGACCATTGAAACTGGATTTGGAAAGCATTTATGGCGTCTATTAGAGATGGTTAAACAGACCGACACAGAGAAAAATAAATAGTGCATTATACACAGTCAGCCCTACTAGCCCTCTTTGGGTCTCTTCTTTCCTCTTTCCCCATTTTCAGGGTTAGGTAAGTAGTGGTGATTAAATAATTCTTTCAAAGAAAACTGGAGAAAGCTCCCTATGGTATTGTGGCTGTGTGACTGAACACACACTGGCTAATTTAATCCTCTCAACAACCAAGTGAGAAAGGAAAATCCTGGCCAGGCACAACCATGAGCTGAAATGCCAACAGGTAGAGAGGAAAACACAGACGGAACAAACAAAACTCTTCCGAGGCTCAGAGAGATTGACTAACTCTCCCCAGGCCACACAGGGATGGTGAAAAACACAATAGCCCAGGCTCTCACTCCTGTCTGCTGCTGTGTCTCGGTCACAGCCCTCCCAGTCTGGGCAGCACATGGACAGAACCCACAGGATGAAGGCACCAAAAAGCAGGACTGGAGGGACTAGTATCATGAAAGGCAGTTTCAAATTCTTGTTCTAACATACAATAGACATTACATGAGTTCTAATAAATAAGCAGACAGGGTTTTTCCACCAATAATTCAAAGCTTTTGGTTAGCTTATAAAGCTACTGAAGAGCAATTCAGGGCACTGGAGCCGTAATTCTGTGATCCCTGGTGGCTTGAAATCATTAGATTATTTTTGTGTGATGAGCAAATGAGAAGTGAACTCACTGGCATGGATCAGCATGGCAACATGATGTATTTCTCGTAGAGCTGAATGCTCTAGAGCCTAGACCCAGCAAATCATTGTTTTGACTCCCTCCCTTTCCTCATTTATAATATATTGTGGGTCATTTTGTGAGATGGGTCACCCAGTGGTGTGGGAAGAGCATTTGCACTTTGGGTTCAGACAAATCCTGATTCGGTTTTTTACTGGACATGCGACCTTGGGCAAACTACTTAAAATGCCAGGTCCTGCTTCTTTGTGAGTGAGGTCTGGCACAGTACTTACTTTTTATGAGAGGCAAATGAATGAAGCCAGTGACTGAAAGGAGATGACCTGCCCTCATTGGAAACCCAAGCTGTAAATTTCCTTCATATCTTCCTCCCCATGGTATTATTTTGAGAGATTAATATTAATGGTAAGGCTAAACAGCATATTCCTTCATCATGGATTTACTCATTTGTTAGGTTAAAAAGGCTCTCTGCCATGATGGAGAGTTGGATGGGGACTGGTGTGGTAGAACATCAGGCCAATCCTCTGCCCTGTGGCCTCGGTATTCCATTTGGATACCAATTTGTGATAAAATGCTGATATAGATTTCACAAGAATATTTCAGTTTCTGGAGCCAGTGCCATGGCTCAACAGGCCAATCTACCACCTCCAAGCAGTGGCATCCCATATGGGTGCCAATTCATGTCTGATCCAGCTCCCTGCTGTGGTCTGGGAGAGCAACAGAGGATGGCCCAAGTGCTTGTAACCCTGCACCTGTGCGGGAGGCCTAGAGATAGCTCTTGCTGGCTTTGGATTGGCTCAGCTCTGATTTTGTGGCCATTTAAGAGAGGGAACCAAAAGGTATAAGACCTTTTCTTTCTGTCTCTCTGTAAAATCTGCCATTAAAACTACATGAAGTGTTTATATTAAAAATGAATTACTAAAATAAAAAAAAATCTGCCATTAAAATAAAAATAAATAAATCTTTGTTTAAAAAAACAGTTGGATGAAAGTATTTCTTCAGCCAAGGCTTTTGGGAGAAGAACACCTAAAGTTTCTGGGTGGCTTGAAACCTAAATATTCTTTTTTTAATTACTTATTTTTATTGGAAAGGTAGATTTTACAGAGAGAAGGAGAGAGAGAAAGGTCCTCTATCTACTGCTTCACTTCCAAATGACCGCAGTGGCCAGAGCTGAGTCAGTCTGAAGCCAGGGACCAGGAACTTTTCTGGGTCTACTATATTGGTGCAGGGTCCCAAGGCTTTGGAAAACCCTCCACTGTTTTCCCAGGCCATAAGCAGGGAGCTGGGTGGGAAGCAGAACAGCTGGGACAAGAACTGGTGCCCATATGGGTTTCCAGTGCTTAGAAGTGGAAGATGAGCCTGGTGAGACATGGTGTCAGCCACAGAAACCTAATTATTCTTGTAGAAGTCTATATTAACATTTTATTTCATAGCTACTAATGACCTAATTCAAGGGGAAACCTGTATCTTCAAACCAACCAATGATTATCTTAATATGCAATTTTTAAAAATTTGATTGGAGAACCTCTTTTATTATGGCATTATATATATTATATATTCTGCAAAACTTAAAGTATGGAAGTGAAAAAAAAAGTAATGCAACAGCATTTGGAAGTAGGAAGCCATCATATTTTTGGTAGTTGGTAGCTTTGGCTTTGTGAGTTTGCTGGTGTGGGGCAGCAGTGGGCTACCCAAGCCCAGGTGACTTCAGCAGGGGGGCAGCAATGTGTGCGCTCGGCTTCTGCTTGAGCATTACAGCGTTGGAATTCTCATGATGATTTGTTGCAAGCCTCAAATTTGTGTATCACTTATCCGCTGAATTGAACAAATTGAAAGTGATCACATTTCGGCACTATTGGCGGGAGGTTGGCGCTTCCTCCTCCTTAATAATATCTTGAGAGGTAACAGGATTCTGATGTTCCTCAAATCCATCCTACCTCCCTCAGCACAAATGAGCTCAGCTGGAGGTCGGTTTTATTGACATCTAAATGAGTGTATTTGGCTCACTGTAGCATCTATCTAAATGAGCACTGCTTCGGTGCATTGAAACTTAACGATTTGCTCTGCATCCAGGTGAGAAAACATTGTGGCATTTGGGCAGGGATGAGGACACACAGAACACAAGTCTTCCAACCAAAAATAGTTGCAAAGTGAATTAATTTCTTGAAAATGTCATAGGTAATTATGTTGATTTTGGGGTGAGGGGACTTTAGCAATGTTCTACTGAACATGGAAAAGTAAAATGATAGCTAGAAGGCCAGAAATCTATTGAAGGCCAGGGGAAACTGCAGCTGCTGATATTTAATGAAGGTTATTCTTCAATTTCATACTCCTCATAGAGGCTACAGGATATAACCCATCTGGTCTTCAGCAATGAGTTTAGAAATTCTAAGGTAAAATCTTGGAGCCCAAAGTTCACTGCTTGTAAATACCAGTGAACAATCACAGCAGAACACCTTTTTTCACTCCTTGTCCCTCCAGCCACTATCTCATTTCTCTGATGTTGTTCCCACCCCAACATTTCAAAAGAACTGTCTAGACGCATTATTTTTGTGTCTACACTTTCTACCTGCTCTTCAGCCGATTTGTGTCAGTTCCCTGACCGCACCAATTGATGGAGCTCACTTTAGCCGAGATCACCAATGACCTCCAGGTTACCACATCCAATGGTTGATTCTGTGTCCTCATCTTTGAACTCTCAACGAGCTTGGAGACAGTATTGACCATTCCTTCCTGGAAACCAACCTTTCTTTCCTTCCTTAATTTCTGGCTTCCTGGTTCTTCATTGACGTCCCTGATTTTACCTCTCCCATCTTCTGGGCTGGCTCTTTTTTTTGCCCAACCTGTTTAATCTTTCAGCTCAGTTCTTCTCTGTTCACCTTAGCTTTACTTCCTCTCTGAAGTTTCTTCCTTGCACATCTACTCAGTTGTCATGCATTTAAGTGCACCTTCTACATGGTAATCCCCAACGTTTCTATTTTCTGTCTGGATCTGTCTTCTGAATTCTAGATTTATAAACTTTGTTGTCTATATGACATCATCACTTACAGACATTTCGAACAGAGGAAAAACTTTAAATTTTTTTTAATTTGTTTTTAATTATAAATATATTTCATTTTGGCTGATGTTTACATAGTTGAGTTTGTTGCTCTAAGGTTGAGGAAATCCATTGACTGGCGTAATCCACTGAGGTGGACTTGCTCAGATACTTGCTGTTAAAGCTTGGCCAGGAGAGTTGTCCAGGCTTGTTCTAAATTCTTTCCTTGAATTAACAGATTAAATTCCTTACAAAATCAAAGTTATTGGTTTTCCATTTAACAGAGAAGGAAATTGACTTTTAGTGTGTTCATCTAAATGATCTCTCTCGCTTTTCTCATTTTGGCTTTCTTATGTTTGCTTGATTTTTGGTTAAACATCATTCCCCAAAGATGCGTTCTTACACACCCCATCCCTCATCTAAAGTGCTAATTGCATCCATAGCCCCTTGTTTGACTTTTAAACGTATTTTAATATGTTTTCATTTTTTAGGGGAGAGAGAGAGCCTCTTTATTGGTTCATGCTCTCTGAATTTTGGCCATAGCAAAGACTAGACTAGACTGAAGTTGAGAGTCTGGAAGTTAATCCAGGTAGCTCATGTGAGTGGCAGATCCAGCTACTGGAGCCATCATTTCCTTCCTCCCACTGTGTGCTTTAGAGGGAAGCAGTCACCAGAAACAAAGCCAGGAGTTGAACCCTGATTTTCCGATATGGGATATGGGCTTCCCAAATGGCACCTTAAGCACTGAGCCAAACGCCTGCTGCAGTTTGATCTTTAGCAGCGTTAATTACCACTTGCCATTTCTTGGTTTACTTGTAGTTTTGTATTTAGCCTAAAGTTAAGCCCTGTTTACAGCCAGTTTTCATGATTCAGTACAGCTCTTGGCCCTTAAATGCTCATTGAATGAGAGTGAGGACTGAATCACAGCCTTCCATAGAAGTTGTAAGTGAACCAAGAGAGAGTGAAGAGAAGGGATGGGAGTATACAGGATGTGAAGACAATAAGTGAGTCATAGATGTGGTATCTGGAGCCACATGACTGGCCCATTCTATTCCTCCTGAAATGACAACACTAATACAATTGAGAGAAGGGTAGTATCTCATAGCATATGTATATGGCATATATATGATATAGTTATATATATATATGGCACATACTCAGTGGGAGAAGTGGTGTAGACAAAGGCATAGCAACAGGAACTCAGATTTGAAGGAATGACCACCGCAGCCTGTCTAGGGCAGGGAATGTGAAGGGGGCAGGGAAAGACAACTTCAGCTGCCACCCAGGGAGTGCGGATGCGAACCAGTGAGGCTGAAAAGCCACAGAAATCTTTGTACAAGTACTTTGGGGATTATCAAGAATTGTGAAGCCCTCAGTATAGCCCAGATATTAAATCAGTGGTCTAATGACCTTCCATTGAGGGAGGGTATAAGAAAATATTTTTGCTTCATCACTTACTGCCCCCTCTATAAGAACTCATAATTGCAAT
Organism: Ochotona princeps; assembly: GCF_030435755.1. Classification (NCBI taxonomy): domain Eukaryota; kingdom Metazoa; phylum Chordata; class Mammalia; order Lagomorpha; family Ochotonidae; genus Ochotona; species Ochotona princeps. The sequence continues at coordinate 163,584,215 of NC_080833.1, forward strand.
CAGTAAAGTTATGTTGCATAAAGTTATCCTACAGGGTCCAAGGCAATGGCTCAATTGGCTAATCCTCTGCCCTTCAAGTGCTGGCATTTCATATTGGCACCGGTTCTAATTCTGGCGGCCTCACTTCCCTACCACCTCCCTGCTGTGGCCTGGGAAAGCAGTTGAGGACGGCCCAAAGCCTTGGGACATTGCACCCAAGTAGGAGACCTGAAAGAAACTCCTGGCTCCTGGCTTCTGACTGACTCAGCTCTGGCTGCTGTGGCCACGTGGGGAGTAAACCACAGATGGAAGATCCTTCTCTCTGTTTCTCCTCCTCTCTATAAATCTGCCTTTCCAGTAAAAATAACTATTCAAAAAGTTACCCCCACAATTTTAGCTAATTGTTTTTCCACTCAGGTTAGAGATAAAAGTCATCTGGACATCAAATTTTAATCATTGTTCAGACTTTTTCTGCGTTTCTACGTTTATTCCTGTAAGCTGTATTGCTTTGGATGTTGAGTTTTGTCTATTTTAGCATTATTTCTGCTTTTGTTATTCTGTGCTTTATTTTTAAAATCTCCCACAAAACCTCTTTGGTATGCGGGGGGAGATACTCTTTTATTCAAATAGATAACAGATATATTTTATGGGAGTGGAAATATTTGTGGAGTGTATTACTTGTGTCTTCACTACGGCAAAGGTGGCAGTGTTTATTTGACACTTACAGGTATATGGATAATTGACTGTACTTTTACCCTTAAAACAACTTCCAGTATAACAGTGAGTGGTTTGGTCCTGAAGAGAACCGCAGGAAATGAATGGCGGGGAAGTGTGACTGCGCCTGCGCAGCTGTGACCCGGTCTGCGCTTGCGTGAGGCCTGCTCTCAAGAGTGGCAAGAAGCTCTGCGGAGCCAGTATCGGAGCTTAGCAACATCTTCAAGTGGTTACAATGCCAGCATGAATCTGTTCGCTGAATGGGCACCTGCTCACAGGGCTGACACACCTAAAACACGATCTCCGCTTGTCTTGCGACTTGCTTCCCCTTTCGGGGAAGACTGATATACCCAGAGCATTGCTTCTCAATTTGTGCCCTCAGGATCCACGGGCGGCCTGAGGACTTCTCAGGAGGAGCTCTTAGGTCAAAGTTACTTTCTTTTTTCTTTTTAAGATTTATTTATTTTTATTTGAAAGTCATACACATATAGAGGAGGGCAGACAGAGAGGAAGATCTTCCATCCGATGATTACTTCCCAAGTGTCTGCAATGGCCAGAGCTGAGCCAATCTGAAGCCAGGAGCCAGGAGCTTCTTCCAGGTCTCCCACGTGGGTGCAGGATTCCAAGGCTTTGACCCATCCTCGACAGCTTTCCCAGGCCACAAGCAGGAGCTGGATGGGAAGCAGGGATGCTGGAATTAGAACCAGCGCATTCAAGGTGAGGACTTTAGCTGCTAGGCCACCGCGCCGGGCCCATTTGCTACACTTTTAATGAACTCCCGCAAACACATGACTGAGACTACCCTGAACCAATATCCACAGACACGTATACACAAGCACACACAGTCATCTGGTCGACTGGTCCCACAAACACCAGTAAGCTCAACCACAGCTACCCAAGACTGATCGAGACTAGCAGAACAACCCAATTGACCTGCTAACTGATGCTGGCCATAGAGTTGTGAATAGAAAACAACAAATGGCTGCATTTTTACATTATTAACTTTTCTGATGGTTTGTTACACAGGAATAACCTGGGCCCTATCACCTAACAAGATAGCCGACTGAGCCTCTGTTTTCTCACAAATAGTGATGTCGCAGAATTATGAATTACAAGGACCCGGTGGCCTAACAGACCTCTATGCTGAGTAAGGAGTTGGCGCTGAGTTCATGAATGCCTTCCTCCTCACACGTCCAGGGCTGGAATGAAGGCCTGTGTCACTCCCTGTGTTGTATGAACCAAGGTCACAGAATCTGCACTGGAGGTCACTCTCACTGCTGCTTCGCAGAAGGTGACTTTCAAAAATAACTCTCCTTACTAATCAATTAAACTAGTGAGAATTTTCAAAATCACTCAACTATTCCAGCAGAAAGAAGAAAGGGCAAGACAAGAGGTGAACTGTATGATCCTCCTAATGAAAATTTCAAGGCGACTTGGTTTATAAACACGGTAAAAAATCCATTCTAAACAAAAACACCAGCTTTTCGCTGTGACTTGGACACTAGCCAGCAGTGAAGGAGAGACTGACCTGATTTAGGGTTGGTTGCACAATATGAAAAGTGATTTTTTTTTTTTTTGTCGCTTTCCCTGGACCTAGAGTTAATAGCTTTGTTTGTGTCCCTGGTCAACTGAAGAGGACACTGAGCATGGCCACTTTAAAATCTGTAAGTCTGCAAATGAAATCTCGCTTGTAGTTAACTCCGCACACACTTGGGAGCTAGTGCAGGTGGTACAAGGTCAATCAACAGAAGGTTCCAGAGAAAACACCTCACCCTTTGATAGGCCCTGCCTAGGTTCCTGAGAGGAAGGAGACATTGGCAAGAAAATGCAGAACCAAAAGACAGCTGTCTGGCTATGCATTTCGCCCTTGAGAATAACAACAGGAGCTGTGTCCGCACGGGAATGTTCATTCAGCAACAGGCTCTGGGCCATATGATTTCCTTTTAACCCATACAACAGCTCTGGGTAGCAGGCGGAGTGCTAATAGCCTACTTCTATGGATGAAGAAAATGCTGTGATTTAGCCAACTTTTTAAACGTTTGCTACACTTGTTTTAACAAGCTCTTATGCTGGGGAGTTTGTCAGACATTCAGAGGACTGGGTTCTTAGAAATTTGAACTTGGGAAGTCTGAAGCGGGGTCTTTGTAGTGTCATCCTGTGGGGGGGTCCTTTTATGACATTACCCCAGTCAAATATTCTTCCTACTAAGCAAAATCAAATCCTCCTACCATGAAAAATCAAAAGATGCTTTTTACAACTCAGGCATACAAATAAATCCTGTGTTTTCATGGCTTGTTACTCTTAAGAATTTGGAAGCACATGGGTCACATCACAGCCTCTTGAAACATAGCCACCTTCAGTGTGAGCCTCATAGAGCATGGTCAACGTGTTGCATTGGTATTTGAGCTGACTGCCAACTCCATAGCACTGGCTTTGGAATGCAGACTTTTTTTTTCCAAAAGATTTGTCTCCTTAATTATGTCTGACCTCAGATAACCTTAAAATTACATTATTTTTCTTTTCTCATGGGCCCACACCAGAGAAAACAGTGAGAAAGAAGAGGAAATAGACAGAGCTCTTTCTGTGGTGTGCTAGGTCGCACAAAGGAGCAACACCAGAGTGTAGGAGTGGGAATGAGCTCTGGTGGTCTTCCACCAACTCATCATTGTTTGAAATGGAGAAACAGAGGAAGCAAAGCACTCAGGCTGTCAGACAGCACAGCCTTGGCTAACATGGGGCTAACTCATGAACTACACCGCGAACTCAACATTCTAAACCTTCAGAAAGGCAAACTCAAGCTCTGCCATGCAAAGCTGAGCCCCTCTGTACCATTCCCATTCATCCTCCCATGGAGCTGGTTACCAAATGGGAAGTTGGCAGCTAGACAGGACGATTGTGACTTAAGGACACTACACTGTGCTTCTACAAATTTTTACTACTATTGAATGAATTTTTCAAGCACTGAATTTTTTTCTACATTTTTGTAAAGTCATTTTCCTCTCTGAAGATGTAGCCAAAATCTCCTTTTATAAGAGTTAATAATAGATGCTTTATTTCTGACGTTTGGGCCCAGAGGTACATCCAGGAGAAAGTCCATTGTGATGATCCAGACGTGGGGAATTGTATCAAGTTGAATCAGATCAGCTAAAAGAAAGGGGTCTTAATTTCCTCTGGGATATATCGGGAGGGGCCTGGCTTTATGGTAATGTCAAACAAATCTAACATTACTGCTGTCTCATCAGCATTTTCCCTGAAGGAAACAAAACTGAGTCCTGCTTAGCCAGGAGCTCAGGCACAATTCTATCCAGAGGTTCTCACTGCTCTGTAGATAAACTCATGGGTTCCCATTTTGAAGTCAGCACGCATTTGCCTTGGGAGGCTAATGTGTCCCAACATACCTAGTTGCAACACTCCTATAAAGCTTCACCCAATGCAAACACTTCTTTAACTCCACATCAAAACAACCATGTGGCAGACCAGTTGATCTCCAATCCCTTCACCACATCATGAGAATAGAAGAAAACGGCATTTCCAATTTTCCCTTGAAGTTTGGTTGGGGCTGATAACCAAAAGGATGCAGGAAGAAACGACTGCCTCTTCCAAGCGTGATGTAAATCATCCTTACTTGACCATGCTCAGTGCGCATCTCTGCTCAGGGGAAAGCAAGATCCAATAAAGGACACCAAAGAGGCCTGGGAAACAGGGGAGCTGCCTGGCGAAATGACCTGGGGGGACCCCTCCCCCGATGAGCTGCCCATCTCCAGGAGGCTGGGCATGGGTAAGCAGGAAGTCTGCTACCAGAAACCAGAGATTCGGAGGGTCACATCTTCAGAGCTAAAGAATGGTGTCCATGACAAACGCATCTGTAAAATCAATGCAGAACTGTGATCACAAGAAAACAGGCTTTGTGGAATTTTTGTGTGTGTGCCTAATTTAGTGGGGAAAAACAAGAGACTCAGTAAACTAAACACTTAAAGTAGTAGAACAAAATGACAGTCACTCCCTCTGTGGCACTGGAGATTTGGGGAATACATTGTTGTCTCTTGAGTCTTTAATAGAGGTGGTTGTTTATCCTTGGAACTATCTCATTAAATCAGCACCACTATAAAATCTAAAGATGTTCTCTTCCTGTTAGAGGCTTGAAACTACAGGTTTTGTCTTGCAATATATTTATTTGAAATGCTCATCTCTGCCTCATGCTCATGGTGCTAATGACTCTAAACTGAATTATGATAGCTGGTACTTACCAAGCATTGACTACATACCAAGGACATCACCAACTTTTGTAAAAAAAAAAAAAAAAAAAAAGCCCTATGAGGTGGGTGCCAATTTACAGGTGAGAGAAATAAAGCAAGAAATGAGTTCTACATGGACCCCAAGATGACGCTTAACCAGACGTAGGACTCATTGCTCTTTAGCATCTTCTCCGTTAACAACTCGGCTTCTCTTTGCGCCATTTTCTCCTCTTCAATGCAGCGTCATGTGCTCACGTGCTCTGCAGTGCCTGTGGCTGTCATAGAAACCATTTTTCAAATGACAGCATTCCAAGTTGGCTATGAATGTAGCTATTCTAATTACACCCTACTCACCTTCCTAAATGGACCTCTGAATTAGGCCAAATTTTATTACCCAAAGCTCTACATATTTATAAATGTGACCCAAGTTCTGAGTTATGAATTCTTCACACTTCGAACTTTTTTCAAAGACTTATAGCTCCAAACACTCCCTAATAACTTAAAAGGACATTTTCTTTCCACTTCAAATTTCAAGCCTGCTTACCTTTTTAATGCATATTCAATATTTAGATATTGAAAGTGCAATCGGATTATTTGATGTCTTAATTTGCTAGGGCTTTATTTTAAATGCCTTTGTAGCAAAGGGTGATGCCAGAAGTAGTGCTCATTCTACTGTTAGGTTTCAAGTGCATCCAGACAGCTCACAGGATGTGAGACTCAGGGCTGCACTGAGCCTAAAGGATGCTCTGAGAGAATCATACTGTGCCTGCTATCTCCATTATGCACACACGTTGCACACACATACACACACACACACCAGCTGGAACAATAAAGTCATGGCGAACCTCAGGACAGAACTGCAAAGAATGAGAAGTCACAGGGGGCAACATGAGACACAACGTCCCAGCTCACTTTGCTAGTGGCAGTTCAATGGACTGATGGTATATATCAATAATTGCACATCAGCAGGTATAACTTCCTGTGTATCTGCACGGAATGTTAATAAGAGCTCGAGGCTAAAGTACCAAAGCATAGATATCACTTTGTCATAGCTCAATGTTTCAAAAGAAGTCAGAAAACAAAGCCTATTCAACTTTTCATCCCCTCCCTTCAAACCCAGGACGTAGAATTGCAAGATCCAGACATTATTAGCAGGTTTTGCTTGTTTTGTTTTGTTGTGTTTTGGAAAGGACCTTAGCCAAGAGTTGTCTCTTGCTGAGTTTCTATGCCAATAAATCATTTGGAAGGTAGGGTTTTGCCCTCACCCTCCATCTTAAGGGAGGAGATTTCAGCTGAACACTCTGGTGGTCCTAAGGGTCTAATCTGTGAATCTTCCACACACACCTGACCCCCATATGCAAACTCTTGAAAGCAGGGTTCTGGACTCACTACCTGGCTTGCTGGCAGAATGGATGGGAATGCCTGCTTTTGGGTGTGATTCTCAGGCTACCAGAAGAGAAGTGCATTTGCTCTGTTGGGAACCAAGAGTAGAGATCCCAGGGCTTGAGGGGAACACACAACCTTGCTAAACAGCCAGAAACAGTGCACAATAAGCAAGAGTCAGGTTTCCATGTCTGCCTTGGCAACGAGAACCAGGCTTGAGTGTCTGGAGGATCTCTAAGCAAGCCGTCCCCTGCTGTCCTATGCCTCTGCCTCCCTGTGCCCACTTCAAATGGGTTGGGACGAGCTGCAGTGGACACATGTTTTACATAGAGAATTCTGAGAGAGACAATGTGGGGCTTCATTTTGTGCATTCACCTGGTGGCCAGCTGTTTGGTCTGGAAGTTGCTGTGAAGGTGTTTTGGGTAACAGTCACACCTGTTGATATTACATAAAGCAATCTGATATTGAATGAAGCACCTGATTTACTGAAGGACTTAAGAGTAAAAACCTAAGTTTCCAGTAAAGGAGTGCATGTCTGTAACATAAATTCGGCCTGCATTTCCTCCATGAACTTTTTGAAAGTCCTCGTGCACAGACACACACACACAAATGTATGTGTGCATATGTATACATATGTATGTGTGTATGTAAAACTCAGAAGCCTGCCTGATTTACACCCACAACGGGGTTGTGACTGCCACACAACCCTGGGGCTAGAAAGGAATCAGGATTCACAGCACCTCAAGGACAGCTCAAGTGTATTCCATTGGAATGTATTCCAAGCATATTCCACTGGAATCATTTCAAATACAACTTGCTGCTTGGGCACACAGGATCTTCTTCTACCTTTCCTCACATGATCAGCTCACCAAGCCACATGGTAACTGGAAAGCTGCTACCGTTTAGCATGCTCAGGAGTCCTGTGTTACTACCCTGTGCCTAGCACTGTTGGGCAAATGGGCACACATAGAGCCTCTAGTTTCAGGAGACTTAATCCCCTGTAAGCTTTGGTATAACAATCTTCTTTAATCCGTTTACTCCTACACTTCTATTCTGAGTCAATCTATAGTATTTTAAATTCTGAGAGCTCTAATTTTGAGTTCTTCTTTTTTCCAAACACACCGCTGTGAGTTTGTTTCCTGGCTGTGGAAATCAGAGCAAAGATTTTTTTTTTTTCTGCAGTTTGAATGAAAGGTCTAACAGTAAAGATCATGGACTTGAGACTGTCGGGAGTTTTCTCTTACTGGAGATGAGGAATGCAGGCCAACACATTTTACTGTGCCTAATATACATGGTGATACACATAAACCTAGCATTTGTTTAATTTATTTTTTAATGCTGAACGTAAGCCTAAGAACTAAAATAAATTGCTTTTTTTTTTTAAGATAATAGGAGTAGCACTGAAAATATCCTTTTGAAGAGCTGAGGACCACGTGGCCAATTTATATGATTCTTTGAAAACACTTAATTCTGCAAAAGGTAGCTCATAAAATGGTCTCAGAGTTTCCCTCAGGAGGCAAATGTTAAGATGAAGCCAAAAGGTTGCACTGTGGTTTAGCCAGTAAAACCACCGCCTAGGATGCCAGCAATCCAGATGGGCACTGTTCCACTTCTGATCCAGTTTCCTGCTGATAGTCTTAGAAAAAGCAATGGAAGATTGTCCGTGTGCTTGGAGACCTAGAAGTCATGCAGGAGACCCAGAAGCTCCTGGCTTTAACCTTGCCCCATCCTTAGATGTTATGGCCATTTGGAGAGTGATCTATAAATGGATGATTCTCCCTCCCTCTCTCTCTCTCTCTACCTCCCTCCTTCTTCCTTTATTTCTCCCTCTCTTTCTCTGACTTTGCCTTTTAAGTAAATAAAGCCAATCTTTAAAAAAAATAGAATTGAAATTGAAAAAACAATGATGAAGCTGAATGGTTAATGTTCTTAAGCATGAGATCCATGGTTCCATGGCAGGGAAAAGAGAGGGAGGAGAGCAAAGCTTTGTTCTGAAATGCAAAGTTTGGTGTTGGTCAGTAACCAAAGGATGGTACGTACATAAGGACAACAGATCAGAGGGAGACCCCATGGCGCCAGGCCAGCAGGAGGGTCAGAGGGAGACCCCATGGTGCCAGGCCAGCAGGAGGGACAGAGGGAGACCCCGTGGCGCAGGCTGACAGGAGGGTCACTGTCACCAGTGTGCTGAAGGGTCTTAGCATTTATCAGCCTATTCACCTACAACAATGAGTGACTGATAGACCCAGCTCCACAGCACGTGCTTCTAATCATTTCCATTATGCTAAACTTCAGTTCTGACTTTGGCCAAGGCCAGATTAAGCCTGATTGGCACCAGCATTTTCAGAATTATCAGAGTCCATCCCAAGAGGTCGGTTTCATCAAGGAAAGGAAAGGGGGTAAGGAGACTATTGCTTTGTCTAAGACCAAATATATTTCGCCCTTCAAAATAACTGCATTTTATTTATTTAGTTACCTAAAGTGGCACTTTATTTGTTCCTGTAAGGTGTACTATCCTGCCCACCGCAGCTGAATCAGCGTGAACCGCCCCTCAGGCCTCCAGCTGCCTCGTTCCCAGTCACGCTCTCTCCTGAGAGTGGCGCAGCCTTGACCAGCCCGACTTCCCTCAGCATTCAGTTAATTCAGCTTTTCCCCCCAAGGAGGCACCGGGTTTCTGCTTCATGGAGTAGCCTTGGCACATCACTGGTCTATTACAGTTTTATATCCCCAAAATCTGTACTTTATCAGAGATGATACAGATGTAATTAAATCTGAATTCTAACCTCTCCTTGTTTCAACTCTATGGACAATTAATGATGATAAAAGAGCCCTCCAGCTTCTGCCTGACATGCCAGCAGGAGCGCCCAGCTCTGGCGCAGACGGAGGGTGAAGGGCAGGTCCCTTTGTCTCCATTTCAATCTGTCTTTTATCTCACACTAGCCAGAAAGTAAAACTTCACTTAAGGGAAATTTAGATCCTTTCTTCTCCCTTCTTAAAGCACCAAATACATGATCAGGCAGGGAGGGGGGGAGGGTACTACAACATCTATGAAATAAATAGGAATGGTTCCAGGAAGAGTCATTTCAGATTTCTCACCAAGAACGGTGGGTGAAAGCCTAAAGCCAGAGAAGACCTCGCCCATAATCACGACCCTGGAGGAGAGGACATGCCCACTGGCCGCTTGCTGAGAGAGGGAGAAAAATCCAGCCGGGAGAGACTTTGCAGATCTCCCCACAATAACGCCACGGCACTCCACTCAGCCCCCCTCTGATGACAGCCGTCTCTTGCTCTCTGTGCCTTACCCTCGACCTCAGCACGGTCCTGGAAAGCACTTGGGGGGAGGCCAAGGTGAGAACATCATTGCGGCAAGGCAGAGAGGCCAAGGGGAGCCGACTCAGCACGGACTCAGTCCACACCGCCCACCCACCTCCCAAATGGCTTCTTGTTTAGCAGTGTTTGGGGGCTTTGAGAACCCGAACCCACAGTTTCCAGAAGAAATTAACGGAGATTAAAAGCAATTTTGACGCTCACCGGAGGTGGCAAGATGGCACACTGCGGTCATGGTAATTGGCGCATTCTCAAGCAAAAGATAGAGAATTCTTAAAAATACATAAATGTGCGCCCAGACAATAGCCTAGTGGCTAAATTCTCACCTTGCACACATCCAGATCCCATATGGGCGCCGGTTCTAATCCCGGCAGCTTCACTTCCCATCCACCTCCCTGCCTGTGGCCTGGGAAAGCAGTTGAGGACGGCCCAATGCATTGGGACCCTGCACGCATGTGGGAGACCCGGAAGAGGTTCCTGGCCCATGGCTTCGGATAGTCTCAGCTCCGACCATTATGGCCATTTGAGGAGTGGCTCATTGACGGAAGAGTGTCCTCTCTGTCTCTCCTCCTCTCTGTATATCTGACTTTCCAATAAAAATATTCTTTTTAAAGTGACTCTTTATAGTTTTCAACATTCTCCACCATGAACATTGGATAATCAGCAAATGTAAGTAGTGGTTGTGAAAGAGTACACAAATGATCAGAACGGGCTTTATAACAAAGACGCCCCCAGAGCTAAGCGGCTTCTCACGTTGCAAGGCACCTGCAGATCGCGGAAGGCCTCATCCTCCCATCATCCGCCTGAGCAGCTAAGACAGCCTGCACATCCACAGCGACATTCCCCTGCGGCTGGGGAGGGAAGCTGCCAGACCACACCATGACTCCCCACAACTCTCACCATTTCGTTCCCAGCCAAGCTTTCCTTAGCCAAGCCAGTCATGTGAGTAAATGCAGACGGGAACCTTTATGATATCCCTGGGGAGAAGAAAAGCAGCAATATTTTTGAGCACAACCAATAGAAATTATCCAAAACATGACTTCTTTTCCTAATAATTGGATTTCAAATCAAAAGTTTTTCTTCTCCACTGCATAAGGAATAGATGTGATTCGCTGCCTCTGATAAAGACCTGAACAGTTCAGCTCAGTACTTGGATCCTGAGCTATTCCACAGAGGCCACCCATGCAGGCACGAGACCATGAGGAAGCAGAAGGCTGTGCGCATGTCACAGCTACACTAAAGAAAAGCCCTTTCCTTTCAGAGTCTGTGAAGGAAGCAGAGGAATTCAGCATTTCTGAGCCAGCATTCTAAACCCAGAAAAACCCAAATAAGGAAGGTTAAAAATTTCTCACAGCTATTTCCAATGTTGGAGATCAAGTCCTGAGCATAAATCCAAGGTCTTGAAGTCACCCACAACAAACACTTTCTAGTCAGTTTACTCTGTCAGTTTTATAAATCTGTTCCCCGCATAGAAAAAATTGGAACACATCAATTCTGTCGGATGACTATTATGAATAGGACATTATGAATAACAAAACTGGAAGGCACCCTAGTTTGGGCAATAAATGATTCAGAATTATCTTTGTCAACAGCTTCCTTGAGTTCAAAATGAAAAGGGCAAATGCTCAGTGCAGCAGGCTAAGCCACTGTTTGGGATGCCCACTCTCACATCAGAAGGCCAATTCAAGTCCTGGCCTCTTGTTTCTAACCCTGCAAATGAGCCTGGCAAAGCAGCAGATGATGGTTTGAATGGTTGAGTCACCACCAACTATGTGAGGGACCTGAATGAGGCTCCTGGGTCCTGGCATCAGCCTGGCCCAGCTCAAGCTGTTGCAGGCCTTTGGGAAATAAGCCAGCAGATGGGAGAGTCCTTCCCCTGGTCTGCACTCACATTCCGGACCCGCTGGCTATAACTGCAGTCTCTTGGCTCAGAAGTTCCCAGTGTGCGTCTCAAGCCGTCACATACCCTCTGACTGTTGGGCTTCGTCACAATCCAATAAGCCTCCGAAGCTTCGCTCGGTAGCTCCTCAATTTCTTCTCACCCAGTGCTCTCCACCTAACAGCTGATGCGAACTCCATCCTTCAAATTACTTGGGCAAAAAAATAATCTGTCATTCTCACTTCCGTTTCTCGCCCATCTCCTCTGTAATTCATCAACAAAGCACAGCATCTCTGCTTTCACAATGCACCCACTGCTCACCACCCACTCTACCACCCTGGTCCGAGTCACCACTAGCCTTTATGTGGACTATTTCAAGAGACTTCTAAGGCATGTCCCTCTCGGCCCTTCCCCTGTGGGGTGTATTCCCAACACAATGTGTAGTTAAGTGCTCATTTACTTGAACAAGAAGCATCACTCCATTCCTCAAAACCCTGTGGTAACTTCCCTTTTCACATAGAATGGAAACCAGAATCCTTATCGAAGTCCTTTCCTAAAACCCAACACAATTTCTGGCCTCAGATCTCTCGTCTCTGTCTCCCTCCCTGGACTGTAATCACACCGAGCCACTCGGACCGTCTACATTCTGGGCTCTCACAGCTCTCTTAGGCCACATCGCTCATTGGCCAAAGATACATCTGCACTCTTTCTCTCCTTCATCCAGGTCCTTACTCATAAGAACTTTCCTGACCTCCCATGCAAATCTCTTGCCCCTGCCCCCTCCAGCCAATGAACAGTTCCAAAGATCTATCCCACATTTCATGTTTTTTCCTCCATTGCACTTAATGTACATCCCTCAAATGCTGCACAGTTTGAGTTCTTTTCTGCTTACAAACTATGTGTCACACTAGAACACAAGCTCCGTGAGGTCAGGTTCTGTCATCAATGTTATTATCCACTGCTGTATCTTCAGTGTCTACAACAACGCCTGGCACATCAGACATTTAACACCTAGAAGTTACATAGAAGGATGATTGAAGAATGAACAGGTACAAGAGAAAAAAAATGTTTCCCGGAATTACTCCTGCACTGATTCAAGCAATGTGGCCTGTTTCCATTTATGACCAAGTACTGCCACGCCTCCAGCCCTCCCAGCTTGCTAGAGGCCTCTGGGTTGTTGCTTGACCTTTTTTCTCCTGTGTTCTAAAGAGGAGTCCTCCCTGGCCAGTTCTTGCACTCCACTAACAGATTGTGGAGATGCACTTATCTTACCTTGAAAAACATTTATGTTGTATAAAAGATGGCCTTTCTTAGAGCTTCTCACTAAATTCACCTCATCCACTAACAAAACATCCATTCGGTGTCAGCTGTGTACAGGCAGTATGTTAAGGCAAGCAGTAGTTGATCCAAGGGGAAACAGATACAGAATCAAAAGGCTGGAAAATTATAGTAAGTCACAGGACAGACATATGGGCAAGTGCTGTAGAACTTCAGCTTAAAAAGCCAAAAGAGTATGGTCATTTGACCTAGTGATTAAGTCTCCTGCCTCACACATGGAGTGCCTGGTTTTGAGCCAACCAATGACCCTGGCAATACCCCTACCCACCTAGCACTTAGAATTCCTTGGAATTGTGGAACTTCACAGCATCAGCTCCCCTTCCTACTTCTGTGTGTGGAGGTCTCTTCTTTACCAGGTCACAAGGTTCCTAAAATCAGGAACTACATTTAGGCATCTCTATACCTACCCAGCTACCTTGCACAATGCGTGGCGCACTGTAGCTGGTTGATCAATAGCTGCTGAATTTCACGTCGTCGTGCAAGGAAGGTCAACCAGAGGCAGCCATTGAGAACTCGCTTCATGGAAACCCCACAAGACACATGTTCCTCAATACAAGAGCAGGACTCTGAATCCAACATAGTACCCCGAATCCAAAGAAAATCAGGAGCCCCAGGCTTCCAAGAGAGGTAGCACAGTTGTAACATCAAGACGTTATTTGCGGTCTAATCACTGTCCTGTGGCAGTAGAATATGTGCCCCAGCCCAACAGGCAGAAGGAAAATTGCAAGGAAAGCATTTATGACCATAAATGATTTTTCTTTATTCTTCATTTGGGTCCTGAGACCCGTGATTTGTCTCCAATGTTTCATTTGTGCTTGTCCATTTCAGATAATAAAAGTGTTCCTTTAAAATAATGGAGGCTATATTGAATCTAAAAATAATATCAAAAGACCAAAGTCCCTGTGTGGGAGCAATTATTGCAAAACAACCAGCCAAGCTCAAAGCAGCTGTTAAGGGATCTTGGCCCAGACGAGAAGAGCCTGGCCTCTTGGCTAAATCAGGAGTCGCACAGGCAGATTGACAAATCAACACAAAGATTCTCACACTCTCACTTAGCAACAGTAAATACACTGCCCGTGAATATTGCTTTTATTTGATTGTTATTTGACCACCAACTACCTGTAATATTGTCAGGGCACTTCACAAAATGGATAGAAAATGAGCATTCAGCATGCGAAAAAAAAAAAATAACGAAACAACCAAAAGGCAGCAGGCAGAACTACTTGTGAGCTTCCAAGAGGAGTGGCATTATGGTCCAATTTTGCTGTGAGATATACTAAGTCGCAGCAAGTAAGCAAATGAGAAACATGCCAAGCTGATGTGGCTTTATTTCAATGCTGTGCTTGTTTGCTGCCTGACACAGCCAGAGAAAAAAGGGACAGAGCCACTCAGCGTATTCCAAGCACAATAGTTACCAGGAGTCTGCAGCTATTACACAAACTCTTTCTTCAGCATGATCTGGGCCTGCGCAAGCCCGCAAGCAGAACCTGTATTTACTTTTTAAGAAACCTTTGTGTAAAGATAATTTTCTGAGGAAGCACAGCATCAATACGCATACAATTTCCTCCTCCTCCTCCTTCTGAATGACTGCTTCAATATTAACTCGTCTGATGGATGGACTCCAACCAGTCATTATTTCATCAATTACTCTGAAGTAATCAATCTTTTCATCATACATTCATTCAGTAAATATTTATTGAGCATCTACTATATACAGATACGGCTGCAACCAGGAAAAGCATCCCTTTCTATTTCCAAAAAAAACCCTCAAGGTCTGGAGACAGGTTTAGAAGAAGATGGACACAGACAACCGGGCAGAGTCGATAGCAGGCGCTGGGCTTCAGGAACACAGCGGCCTGGTACCAAAACTAGCCTGCAGGAAACAACCAGGGAAGATCCTGAAGAGAGACAGGACAGAGCAAAGAGGGTCTCACTCCGCCAGCTGGACGTGCCAGGATCTGTGCCGAAAGCAGCAGACTGGCAAGCACTGTTCATCAATACTGGTCAGGAGCTTGGTATGGGTCAGGTATGCAGCTCGATGCTTTCTTGAGGAAACATCAAAACAGTAAGATAGCAACATACAACTGTGGTAAGAAGAACAATGGTCCTCTCAAAGTTACCCACGTTGTGATCCCTGAAACACATGGATGTGTGCCACAGAAACAATCTGATTACACAGCCAGATAGCAGACGCCATCAAAGTTACAAGCCTTAGCAGAAGCTCCTGGGAGAGCTTGGATTATCCAACAGCGATGAGTAGTCACAGGGCCCTTAAGAGAAGGAATGGGAGAGCCTGCATAGCAGCCTAGTGGCTAAAGTCACCATCTTGCACTTGCCAGGATCCCCTAAGGGCGCCGGTTCACATCCCAGCTGCTCCACTTCCCATCCAGCGCCCTGCTTGTGGCCTGGGAAAGCAGTCAAGGATGGCCCAAAGCCTTGGGACCCTGCACCTGCGTGAGAGACCTGGAAGAGGCTCCTTGTCCCTGGTTTCAGATCGGCTCAGCTGCAGCCATTGCAGCCACTTGGGGAGTGAATCAGCAGATGGAAGATCTTTCTTTCTGTCTTCCCTCCTCCCCGTGTATCTGACTTTCCAATAAAAATAAATAAATCTTTAAAAAAAAAAAAGAAAGAAAGAAGAGGAATATGAGGCAGAAAAGTGAGATGTGGTGACAGGAGGCAGAGGAGATGCCCCAACCCCTTCACTTGGAGAGACACAGCCTGCCATTGCTGATTCTGAAGATGAACCAAGCAAGCTGGAAGCCCGGCCAGCAAGGAAACCAGCTAGCCGAGGAGCTGCGGAGCTCAGCTCTGCCAGGCCCTGCCTAAGCCTGGCAGCGGACTCTCACCCAGAGCCTGCCCACCGCTCAGGAGACGAGCAGAGAAGCCCGCCATGGCCACTGCGCTCCCCACCTACGGCTCTGTGAGGTCATACATTTGCTGGGCCACAAAATGTGTGGTAATTTTTTATGTAATAATCGAAAGCTAACATAATACAATGATCTAAGTAAGAATTTTTTAAAAATGAGTGGCAAAAATATGAAGGAACTTGAAAAGGTTTGTTTAGTTTTGGTGCAAAAAATTGTGAAATCCATGACTATGAGGGTCTTCTAACACGTCATGGAAAATGTGGATTATGAAAAAAAACTACAGCTGAATGTCAAACGTTTTATACCAAAATAGGCACATCGCTTAATCCCATTTTTTGTGTGTGAAATTTTTCAAGTGCTTTTCCAAGACCACTGCCCCTCCTGTGTAACGAGCTTTGCAAAGATTTCCTTCCTTGGCTCTTGTTGCCTGGTAAAGTTGCCATTTTTTTAGAAGTTAAAGCCACAGGTAAGATTCAGCAGAACTTGGAGCTGAGCCGGGGTCTGCGGGAAGCCAAAACCACTGGTCTTCCTTGCCCTCTGCCCCTGACCTCCAGGCTCCATTCCTCAACTGCGCATGCACTCCGGCCGAAGCACTTGGTGCGTTATCTACCAGTTCCTGGAAACATTACCGGGGAAGACAAGGCAGGAAACATTTGCCCCTTTCCTCGTATCCAACACGGGGTGCCCAAGGCAGATAGGCTGCCTCGCAGTGAGCACACAGGCCCTCCAGCTCCCACCCCCACCCCACCCTGCTCGCCTTCCCAGCTCAGAGCGTGCCTGAGAAGTACCCGCTTCACACACGAGCTCAGAACAAGCCAGTTTCCAGTGTGCCTGGCGCAGGCAGCCCGTGTCCACCAAGTCAGTGGGGGTCTAGGCCACAGCGGAACTGCCAGAAGTCAATACTTCAAGTGAAGCTGGGGCCTGGAGTGCTGCCAGCGGAGCTGCTCCGTGGGTGATAATCACCAGTAAATGCTGGAATGTGGCTTCAGCGCAGGGAGCCACGTCTCAGTACCTGCACAGCTGTGCTAGGCACCAGCCGGGGGGCCCGAAACGCCTTGTTTTCACACAGTTATTTAAGGCATGGGTCCCTCGAGCTTCTTTGCTCTCATTTCTGAAGCAAATCCCAAAGAAATCTGCTTTTTCCATACTGATGTCCACTCCCCAGGACAGCTTTCTGCAATGTCTCTCTGGGCCAGGCAGGGGGCCAAGCCCTGGTGAGGCGGGCGGGTGGATTAACAGGGTGCCCTCGCTGGGCTTGCATGCCCGTGGGAAAGACAGACAAGTTCACAAATAAGAAGGAACTGTGTGGGAAAGTTACAGTGAGAGTGCCAACCAAGACCCAAGGGAGATCGGGAGATGCCTGTTGTAAGAGTGCAGGGAGGGGCCCCCGTGACGGCGTAGCAGGTTAAGTCACCACTGACGTGCTGGCATCTCATATGGGCACAAATTAGTGTCAGGGCAGCTCCACTTCAATCACCTCCCTGCCAAGGGCCAGGGAAAGCAGCAGAAGGTGGTGCGGGTCATTTATTGGACCATTTATTGCTG
This sequence comes from Ochotona princeps, assembly GCF_030435755.1. Taxonomy (NCBI): domain Eukaryota; kingdom Metazoa; phylum Chordata; class Mammalia; order Lagomorpha; family Ochotonidae; genus Ochotona; species Ochotona princeps. Next base: position 163,601,479 of record NC_080833.1, read on the forward strand.
CTTGGGCCCCTGACACCTTGTGGCAGATCTGGATGGAGCTTCTGTCTTCAGGCTGATCAGCCTGGCCCGGCCAGGGAAATCAACCCTCTCTCTGTGTGTGTTCAACTCTGATTTTTAATAACTGTTTGTTTTTTTTTTTAAAACAGTGTGCCTGAGAACTAAAATCTAACCCCGAGGACCAAGAAGCTTGGGGCCAGCTTCCCTCCAACACACACAATAATGGACACAACAAGTGTATGTTATGAAAAAGTTGCGCATGCATTTCGGATATGTGTTGCATCAAAACCAGCTTGTGCTTCAATTCCCAACTTTTTCATGGACTTTCTAGAGTGTCCTGGTGGAATCCTCATCAACTGGGCCACATCAGGGCTAGGGTCTTAAGCTCCGCTGGCTGTCGCAGGTCACGCAGTTCCCACACGGCGCACCTGAGCCCTCTCCATCTCGCCCTATGTTTAATTTGCTTGGCCTTAAAGGCCTCCCAGGACCCTCGGTGCAGGCAAATCAGTCTGCAGTGCTCAGGACACACTAGTGCTCAACCAACAGAAGCAAGTCCTGGAAAGCTGGTACGGCTTGATGTTTACAGCTGGGTGAATATTTGCTGTTGCTGGTGCCATGGCATACTAGACTCACATTCTACCTGAGGCGCCTGCGTCCCATAGGGGCACTGGTTCTAGACCCGGCTGCTTCATTTCTGATCCAGCTCCCTGCTCATGTCCAAGGAAACAGCAGAGGATGGCCAAGGGCCTTGGGAACCTGAGTCTACACGGGAGACCCGGAAGAAGCTCAGCCCAGTCATTGCAGCTGTTCGGGAATGCACCAGAAGGTGAAAGATCTCGCTCTATGTTATTCTCTCTGTAGCTCTCCCTTTCTAATAAACATAGAGTGTTCCCTAAAAATGAATGGTAGCTGGCACACACACAGTTCTCACTACCCCAGGGTCTCAGGATGCAACTTTATGAGCAAACAGGACAGTCACAGTTGTCATGAGCTAAGGCAATATGATGTCAGACTGGAGTGGGGCAGCAGGTGCGTATTGAGGGAGGGTGGGAGGTGCTAACCTACATGGCAGGTGTCCTTAATCAGGGGAGGGCCTTGGGTACCCAGACACACACAGAGGGAATTGGGGAGCAGTCAGCCACACCCAGGGAGAAGACGACGAGGCTCAGGGGAGGGCCCGTAGCAGCCTTCCTCACTGACCTCAGGAACCAAGCCTCCGGACATGTCGATTTGTCTTCCTGCCTCCACATTGAGTGACTAGAACCTTCCGTTGTGAAGCCCCGTGGGAAGTGGAGCTCAGTCACAGCCACGCTCAGAAGCTTATGGGCATTCCCAAAGGCTGTGCAGAGGACACTATACCATCCCAAGGCCTTGGCATCCAGCAGATGGCCTGGCACAGGCTCAGTCACACACACAAAGTGGCTGGATAAATATCACACATGGTGGCTCGTAGCCCCAGCAACATCTGTCTAAGGGAAGGAGTCTGGGTCCTCCAAGGAGGGCCTCAAACACAACAGACAGGAGCATGCATTTGGTTGCCCACATTCCACAATGGAGTACCAGCAATCAGATTCCAGTCCTGGGTCCAGCTCTCATCCTCAGCTTCCTGCAAATGCAAAACCTCAGAGGCAACAAGTAACTGGGTACCTGTCCCATGGAAGACACGTGGCTTGTGTTTCTTGCTCCCAGATTTGGCCCCAGCCTAACCTTAGCCCCATCAGGTGGAAGTGTGCTCCTGCTTGCTCTCTCAAATAAATTTTAGAAGAGAATAAAAGGGCTGGCATGATGTTGCAGCATGCTAATCCTGCTCTTGTGATGCCAGCAGCCCATGTGGGGGCCACTTCTAGTCCCAGCTGCTCTACTTCCAATCATGCTCCCTATTTATAGCGTGGGAGGCACCTGCATGAGAGACCTGCAAGAGTCCCGACTCGCAGCTTCCAACCAGCTCAGCTGTGGCTGTTACGACCAGAGGATAGATCTCTCTGTGTCTCCCTCTCTCTCTGTAACTCTGGCTTTCAACTAAAAAATAAATACTTTTTTAAGAAGAAGAAAAGAAAACCCAGCCCACAGTGAGAGGTCTACCAGTTTCAGACGTGGTTATCTCTAAGCGAGACCTTGACAGGTGGAGAGGAAGTTCTCGGAGCCCCAGCCAGGAGGGGGCGCAGTGTGCTCAGAGGCCTGCGATACTGGGTGCTCACAGGTGTGGAGTGTGATCCTGGAGGGGGCTTCCTACCTCCCTTACGACACAGGACTAGAATCAGGCCTCAGTCCCTGGGGAAGGGGTTTGCAAGAAGCAGCTGAGTCCCCACAGGCAAATGGGTCTAGGGAGCCAACATGGTGTGCAAGGAGAACCTCGGAGTGAGGGAAAAACCCAAGGCCAGACTCAGCATCTTAAGCAGGTGTCGAACGAACGCCCAGGGGAGATTCAGAACTCCAAGTGCAGGCTCCCAGAAGGTGCAGTGGCTCCTGGGAAATGATGGGAGGGGCCATCCTGGCAAGGGAAGAGTGCTGCCCCCTGAGCCTGCCCAGTCCAGGGAGGAATAGCCTGAAGCGTCTCCCCAGGAGAGTGAGGAGGAGGGCAAAGGCCCCAAGACCATCCTGAAGGAGGGCACTGGGGCAGTGAAGGCAAGCTGAGAACCAGGCCTTCCAGACAGGCAGAAGGAGCAGAGCTTGTCCACAGAGAAAGACAGAGAGGAAGGGGGGAGCTGTAATTGAACTATTCTACTCGGCTGGTGACTCCACACTGCCCAGATGCAGCAGGTGATTGCCCCATTCTCCACTCCCCGCCATCCGTGTGTTCACAATTAGTTGGAGGGAAGAGGGCAGGTAGAAGACCTGATTAGGAGAAATACTCCTTGCAGGCTAGAGTTATTCCTGTTAAAACTGATTCCAGGAAAACCATAATGAGAATGGGAATGTGGTGAATCACAAAAAAATCTGTTTCCTTGAATGTGAAATAAAGTTTCACAGTTAGCCTATGTTAGCTATTTTGGCCACTAACCCAAGACTCCAGACAGTGTAAGTGAGTCACACAAGTGGTCCTTTATTTCAGCAGGATTGGCTGCGGGGGGGCAGGGAGAAAGCCGGAGTAGAGCTAGACAGACAGCAGGATGGGAAGAGAGGAGGGACCAAAGAGAAGAGGCCCCTTTACAACCTCGAGGTGGGCCGGGGGAGCGCGGGGTCAGGCATTGGCAAGGGCGGCTGTAGGGGGTCATCAGGGCTAAGAGCCTCAGGGGTCGGCGGAGCAGGGCCGTTAGGGATTGGTGGAGAACACGGCTTAAACCTAAAGGCAGTGAAGCTTACTTCAGCAAGTGGGCCTTAGGGGACTGGGACCTAGGAGATTTAAAACAGTGCTGGGTAAGCAGGTACTCAAGCTGGTGCTGGGTCGAGGATGGCAGATGGCAAGGTCAGTCTTCCAGTCGCTGCTCAAGTCGCTCCTCCCACCCTGGGTGCAGAACTCAACACACTAAACTTTCCAGTAAGGGTAAACCGAGTTCTCTAACAGAGTGAAGTAGACGCTACATCAAAAATTCATGTCTAAAGATCGGCTGAGTTTCGGTAAATAAAACCTACTCTCCAACAGCCTGGGTTTGTTAGCAGTTTGGCTGGCAGACTTCCTCCAACCAAGAGCAATACAGGTACGGCTTCTTCCTCTCCAGTCTGTGAGGCTGCCTACAAGAGCTGTAGTCTTGACAATACTGACCACGGTGAAGATCTGGGGCAGCAGCAAACAAGCCTTTGCGGGAGATTCTAACAAGTGCACAGTACTAAGACAGCATCATCTGGAGGAAGGCTGCTGGGAGAGAAGGAAAGGGGCCTGGCCAGCTTCAAGGAAGATTCTGGAACAAGAGGCAGGTGGCAGGAAGCACAGAGTCATGTCAGCGCCACGGCATCTTCAAGGGAGGTTTTTGTTGATCGTATGATTCTCCTGGCTCAAGGGCAGTCACGCTCTGCAAGCTGTCCCAAGACTCCGACCATCCTCCTGGTCTCAGAGCATGCGAAGGTCTGGGTGTGATGTGGCAGTCACCCCCTCGCCACCTCCCTTGCCCCATCCCGCCCCAAAGAGATCTCTCAGAAAATGACCTGGCAACTCTGAAAGGGTAACCGACATTCCTACACTCATTCAGGTGACACCTGCGGCTCACTGCCAGCCAATTCTATAGTTGAGGCTGTGTCCAAGGCTGGAATCTTGCCATCTTCAAACGCCTTAGTTCAGGATCTAAATCCTGGGGTCCATAGAAGTCACCCAGGAAATGCTTAAAGCAGAGAAACAGTCCAGAGCCTGCCCCACAGAGATTCAGCCTTGATCCACCGGGGGCCGGAAGCTCCCTGAGCGATTCTGCTCTGCAGCCACATCGGGCCCTCTTTGGGGTGCTCTCAGGCCTCTGGGCCACTCTCCACCAGGACAGGTGACTGTTCAGAGTTAACATCTGATGAAACTGGCTTCACTTATTACCTATTTTTTTGACTAAGTCCTCAGAAGGTAAGCTTAAATCCAGAAGCTGACGGTCATTAGAAGCCATCCCTAGTGTCTCAGCTAGAACAAGCAACATCTCTCTGCTGAAACTGAGCAAATATTTGTTGCAGCTGCTTACGGGCCAGATGTTACGCTGGGAGCTAAGACTCAAGCAGGTGCACCAGTTTCCTCATTAATGCAGTGCACCCTGCTGCTCCTTCAGATCTGGAAGCCTCATTGTCTTGATTCTGTTATGTGTTCTCTCTCAACATTTACATGGGTTACACATAACATCCAAAGCCTTCCCATAGACATGTTACATATACATGGACTCGTTGACTTAGAAATCTTAGAATTCCTGACTACCAGCAGCTCCTCTCCAAGATGTTTCTAAGGCGCAGAGTGCTTGGCATATGACAAAATACTAGCTAGGTGAATAAACACGCCTCATGCACTTTTCTCTCGGGAACTTTCATCTCCTGATGGAGTTTCTCTTACATTAGCCTAAGGATCTAACTACTGTTAAATATTTAAGAAGCCCAAATAAAAGACCTTTTTTTTTTTTATTCTCTCTGCTCTGTCCTCTCAAGTGTTTAATTTTTACCAGGCTGTCAGGAAAACAGTCATGAAGCTCCCAAATCAGATTCTGTAATTCGGTCATGCCTGAAGCCTTGAGGGGAAGGGGAGACAGCTACTGCTGTAGAGGCCTCGCACCAGAGCCTTACAGACTGAGAGCGGGATGGAACAGCCCCAGCTGAGGATCAGTCGCCAGGTCCCTGAGCCTCTAGCTGCCTCCTGCCTTCACCACTGCTTCACTACTGCTGTAGAGGCCTCGCACCAGAGCCTTACAGACTGAGAGCGGGATGGAACAGCCCCAGCTGAGGATCAGTCGCCAGGTCCCTGAGCCTCTAGCTGCCTCCTGCCTTCACCACTGCTCCCAGTTGCGAAGTCTAAGTCAGCTCCCATGGACGCAGCAGGCGATCCACCATCTACGACGCATTCATTCGTGTGCCCATTCTGCAACAGCAACTGCATGGTGAGAGCTGACGGGGTTCAGCACTTGCTGTGTGCCAGGTGCTACTCCAGATGCTCGCCCCACATCTGCTCTTCACTCAAGCCCTCTGAGTTGAATACTGTTTGTACCAATGATGTAGATGAGGAGCACAGAATTGGCAAAGCTGGCTCAGGTTTACACAAGATAACTAGGCTGAATCTTAACCCAAATCCAGATCAGCTAGCTGTGGACAGTGCCTGCTCTCACACACGTCACTTGATGATGCTGCACCTGGGAACGCAGCGGAGGCGGGCCAAAGTGCTGGCTCCTGCAGCCGCATGGGAGACCTGAATGAAACTCCTGGTTCCTGGCCTGAGCCAGCCCTGGCCACTGCAGCCGTCTGGGGAGTGAACCGGCAGATGGCCGATCCCTTTGTGTGTGTCTCTCTCTCTGTAGCTCTTTCAAATAAATAAAATAAAATTTTAAAACATGTAGACTTAGAAACAAACTAAACATAAGTTCTGGAGGATTTTTCATCACCCAAAAATGAAACCCTGTATGCATTAGCCATGATTTCCCATTTGGCCCTAGCTCCGCCCTCTCGGCCTGTGGCAGCCCCTTGTCTGTGGTGTGTTCTGGATTCATCCAATGCTTTGCATTTATGGCTGACTTCTTTTACTTAGCATAAGGTTTTCAAAGTTCATCCAGGCTTAGCATGTATCAATACTTCATTTCTTTGACTGCCAAATATCATTTCACTTCATGAATAGGCTGCAATTTATTTATCCACTTATTAATTAATGGATATTGGGATTGTTTCCATTTAGGAGATAGTATGAATAATACTGCCATGAATATCTGTGTGCAAGATTTTTATAAATACATTTATTTAATTCTCTTGGATAAGAGTAAGATTTCTGGGTTGTATGGCAATTTAACCTTTAGAGAAGAAACTGTGATTCAAGGCAGATAGCACCTGATCTTACACCTGCTTCTAGGCCATCTAGAATCAAGCACATCACACCACTCGACTTCAGTTGTCTCATCTGCAAAATGAGGATGCTTCTGCCAAAAGAAGATGCGGTGAGTGCAGTGCCAGCCACCCAGCAGGTGCTTAGCAAGGGACAGACACTCCACAAGCTCTGGGAGGTGGTCCTTTCCATTTGTTCCCCTGTCCAGGCAGATTATACTATGGCAGACTTAAATTCAGCTGAATGTAAGAATTAGCAAAAGATAATCAGAGACCAAATCATATCACCTTTCTGGATCATGTCACCAGTCTCTAAAATCCAGGGAATATAAAATAAGAGAAAATAACTTCCACTTGTGTGTGTGTGTGTGTACATGTTTTCTCTTTGCTAAAAAAAAAAAAAAAAAACTGGACTCATGCCCAGAAACCACCACAAGTAGAGGAAAAAATCAATAATCCAGGTTTTACATGCTAATTCAGTTTGGTGGGAAATGTACTACAATGGGCTCTGTCCAGACAACATTCTCTCCATTGCCAGAGCTTCTTACAAGCCACTTTTCCAGAAGGGCCTGCAAAAGCAAGATTCAGCAAAACCATTGTCCTCCTGTGTCTTAGTGAAGCGTAGAGGCGTGGGCGCTCGGCCCATCCTCCTGAAGGCCCTGAGTGGCATTTCTGCTCCTGGCACACAGGACTGACAGTCTGTCAGTCCCAAATAACAACAACATGACTCTGTGGAAATCAAGCATTTGGTTCTTAGGGGAGTTATCATTCAGGGTAAAAAATATCCCTTGGGTAGATCCACTTAATTGCAAAAGTTAATTTCAGAGTGACTTTGTAAAAACTAGAGGAGAAAGAGACCAGGAAAACCAGAGAAGCAGTTGCACAAACAGTATTTCCCACTGGAAGAAATAGTTTTGCTTTGGGAACAATAGGCAGGCTGTTTGGAGAGACCTCTCTTGGCATTTGGGAATTGAGAGGGGCTCCTGTGTTTAGCTGCAAAGACACAACAGCCTCACATGAGAGAGGCTGACCCCAAAATGCTGGCTATTCCCCGACAGTGAGGTCACACGCAGCCATGTACCCATCGTCCCAGGCCTTCCTGTGCGCATTGAGCTTCTGCCTCCTGCTACAGGAATGCTGATTCTAGAGTGAGAGAAACTAATGTTTCTGTTTCCTAAAGGCATTAATCGGACCTATCAAAGATACACGCAGGAAAACTTTCAACTAGAGATTGCAATGAGAAGCTCTAAGAGAAAAAAATATATAGGATTTGCTTACTCTTCTGTGGAAAGGGTAAGAAGAAATATGACAATTAAATGACTAAAAACCACTTGGGATGATCTTTATTTCACACACACATACACCCTCTCAGCCCATGCAATTGCCTAAGTACACAGTTGTCACTGAACAAAACCACATAGCAGATAAATACCCTAGCGGTTCCCACATGGAACATGGCGTGTTTTCAGGATGGACTCTACATAACCAAGTGTGGCATCGAGTCCCTCAGTTACGAAAGACTAAATTGGACTCATTATGGAGGGCAGCACCTGGAAGGCCCAGCCTCAGCAAGCACTGCCCACAGCAGCAAGGGGCGGAGAAGGCTGGCGTCGCGAACCTTAGAGCCAGAGGATAAGGACAGTGGTCTTGTTCAATGAAATGAGACTACTGCTGGGGAGCAAGAGTGAACTTTCTCCTGGAATATTCCATCTGCAAATCAAAAAAAATAAATAAATAAGTAAAACTGCACCGATCAGTCTCTTCATGTAAAACACCCTGGACAGCGGCTGAGGCTGTGATAACGGGTCCCTTCCCCAGGATCCACCCACACATCCCCTCCTGTGGCAGCAACCCCCAAATCCCTAGGATAGATAAGATAGCCACTCGTTTGTGCAGCTCCCTGCGACCACCTCCTTCTGACTCCTACCTCTCTGTTGTCACCTTGAGTTCCTCCTAGGACAGAAAAAGAGTGTGCTGCTCCTTGGGCATCTTCGGGAGCCACATCAGGACTCAGTCACCATGCCCATCTGATCGAAGTCTTTTGCTGGGTGAGAAGAACCAAGCAAGGGAAACCCTGAAGCAGCCCACCAACCAAGATTAGCCAGATCAAGTGCAGGAACCCTCATAGAGAAAGACAGCCCAAGGACAGCACTTGGACACTTCCGCCAATCACTGCTCATCGGTGCCCCTTTTCAGAATCTTGGGCCTCATCTTCCTCAGTCTTGGCACAAAGAAGCCTCAGAGCTGCTAAAAGTGGGCCTGACATAGCAGCCTTGTGGCTAAAGCCCTCTCCTTGCATATGCCAGAATCCCATAAGGACACCAGTTTGTGTTCCAGCTGCTCCTCTTTGCATCCAGTTCCTTGCCGTGGCCTGGGAAAGCAGTAGATGACGGCCCAAAGGCTTGGGACCCTACTCCCGCGTGGGAGACCCAGAAGAAACTCTTAGCTCCAGCCATTTTGTCCAGTTGGGGATTGAACTAGCAGACAGAGGATCCTTCTCTCTGTCTCTCTTTCTCTCTGTAATTCTGATTTTCCAATTATAAAAGCCAAAAGTGGGCCCGGTGCAATGGCCTAGCGGCTAAAGTCCTTGCCTTGAATGCCCTGGGATCCCATATGGGCGCCGGTTCAAATCTTGAAAGCTCCGCTTCCCATCCAGCTCCCTGCTTGTAGCCTGGGAAAGCAGTCGGGGACAGCACAGTGCCTTGGGACCCTGCACCTGCGTGGGAGACCTGGAGGAAGTTCCTGGCTCCTGGCTTTGGATCAGCGCAGCACTGGCCATTGTGGTCACTTGGGGAGTGAATCATCGGACGGAAGATCTTCCTCTCTGTCTCTCCTCCTCTGTGTATATCTGACTTTGCGATAAAAATAAATAAATCTTTAAAAAAAAAAAAAAAAACCAAAAGCCCTTTTCCATGAGAAAGTATCTTTTTAAATGAGGAGCATACATCCTGAATAGAGATTAATAGAGACACAGAAATACAGGCAGGCGTGAGTTCAAATCTTGCCATGGCTGCCAGCTGACAAAGTGGCAAGTCATCCACTCTGTACCTCAGGTTTCTTATCAGCAAAATAGTGATAATGACAGCAGCTCTGCAGACGGTTCCAGGATGATTAGATGAAGCCGTGCGAGGCGAGGCTTTGACACTCGATTAAGCGGTTTCTCTTAGTGATAGATGTGTACGTGTCGATGTTTCTGCAACACTGAGAGTTTTGAGTCCCAAATATTTACCAGAAGTGCTGCTCTGTGTCAACTCTTGTCATGACAAACACACTGCATCCCCGCACTCGGGGAAGTGATACTGGCTGGAATAAGACAGAACCAGAGGCAGCTGTAGCACAGAGAGGTCTAGACACTCACCCAAGTCTCCCTGGTGGCAGAAATGGGGCAAAAACATCCGTGCAGTCATCCCCACGTGCTGCTCATCCCCAGGCGTTGTCCAGCATTGCTCCTCCTCCACGCAAGGTAAGAGCAGCAATGCTGCTATCCCACAGAGACAAGTAGGAAGTTACAGGTAGGGGATTTTACTTATTGATGCTGTCCCGTAAGCCGCCCAGAGCAGAAAGCCTGGGACAGTGAGACCCGTGACCTGCTGCAGCTCTAGAAGGAGGCGCAGGTGGACTGCCATTTCTTGTTCTGTGCCTCGGCGAGGATGACGTAGGCAGGAAGGTAAGCAGGAAGGAGGAGCGCGGGTGCTTGGCACTGTCCTGCGGCCTCACCTGCACTGCCCACCACCACTCTCTTCCAGGCAGCAATGGCAGTCCTCACGCCCCTCCCCCAGACTCTGCCCACCTTGAGCACTCAAGCAAGTCCCGCACTAGACACCACTCCCTACACCAACAGATCCTGGGCGTGGATAGCCCAGAACCCGGCTGCACACTTCCGTACGCGCGTCTGTACTCACTCCTGAATGTGTGCTTTCTCCTGGCACGTCACTTACACGTTATCTTACCTCTCTTTGGACTTCACCTTTATCTCATCTAAGCATGTCTTCAAGAACCTGGACGTAGCTACACCTCGACAACTCTTCACAAAGGGCTGCCTCTTGCAAAAAGTCTTGCACATCCTGACAGGGAGAAAAATACATGTGAAAGGAGCAAAATCACTTATTATCAAGCCACTTACAAGTTTAACCGACCACCCACTCAAAAGATCCTGACATCCGAGAGTCCTGTGTTCAGTGAGTAGGGGAGGGCATTCAGAGATGGCTTTAGGTACAATAAGCTACCCTATGTACAAAAGCAAGCACTACTGAGACATATCTTAGGGGAAGGTCAGGCCTAATTTTTCTGAATAAATACACATTGAACGTCTGCTTTGTATCAGCATTGGCTGGATCTTTCTCTTTCACACACACACACACACACACACACACACGCATACACACACACTTGACTGAAAGTCCCCAGGGAGGGATTCTAGCTAGGTTGTGTGTTTTAAATAAAGAAGCAGATTTGGGTGCCTGTGCAATGGCTCCATTGGCTAATCCTTCAAACGCCAGCACCCAATGTGGCACCAGTTCACATCCCGGATGCTCCACTTTCCATCCAGCTTTCTGTTTGTGGCCTGAAAAAGCAGTGGAAGATGGTCCAAGGCCTTGGGGCCCTGCACTCACTCGGGGTAACCGAAAGAAGCTCCTGGCTCCTGGGTTCAGATTGTGGCCATTTGGGGAGTGAAGCAGAGGATGAGGGTGGAAGATCTTCCTCTCTGTCTCTCCTCCTCTCTGTTAATCTGCCTTTCCAATAAAAATAAATACTTTTTTAACCAGATTCAATTTGAGCTCTGCCACATGCTTGCTATTTGACCTTGACCAGACAAGTCACCAAATCTCCCTGAGGAAACGGACAGTATGTATTTTGCAAGCAAGAGTGAAGTAATGGCAGTGAAAGTGGCTGGAGGGTCTGGTGTTGGGCATAGCAGGTAAAGTGAGTCTGGCATCCCATAAGGGCTCTGGTTCAAGACCCAGCTCTACAGCTCTACCGCTTCCAATCCAGCACCTTGATAATATAGCTGGGAAAGCAGTGGAAGCACTTGGGCCCCTGCACCCACTTGGGAGACCCAGAAGAAACTCCAGGCTCCTGGCTGTGGCCTGGCACAGCCCCAGCTCTTATAACCATTTGGGGAGTGAACCTCAAATGGAAAATCTCTCCATATAACTTTGCATTTCCAATAAATACGAAGAAAAATAAGTCTTTAAAAAAAGATAGAAAAGAAAATGGCTGGAAATTGTGCCAGGCCCTCGGGAGCCTGTGCAAAGCTGTCTGGTTGGTTTTCCAGCCCATCGACCACAGGATGAGGCCGCACATTCTCCGGGAGACGTGCTCTGTAGCCCAGGCTTTGTGTGCGCAGGGTCTGGGTATATGATGCCTGTTTTTAGATCCTGTCCCAGTGGACTTGACCGTGGTTGTTTCTATACCTAATAACTAACACCCTGGGTAGAGAGGAAACCTGCAGGACTAATTGTCTGGTGGCCTCTGTTCTGGCCCCTGTTCTGTGAACCCTTTGTGTCCTTTTGATTAAGTGTCTTCGTCCTTAAACGAGCGAGTTGTCACTGGTAATCTCTAAGGTCCCTTCAGGCTCCAAATCTCTACTGCCTCATGGAAGACCCCTCCTGAGGCTTTGTCACAGCCCCATGTTCCAGACCCTTCTAATGCCCAATTAGCAGCATTTGTATCACACTTTTTTTTTTTGGGGGGGGGGGTCAGGTATGTGTGTCCCTTCCAGGCGTTCTGAGCAAATTCTGCAAAGCAAATCAGACTTCTTGGAAGACTCAAATATTTTAACAATCTTCAAACATAAGACATCAAGCATGCCATTTTCCCTTCATCCATCAACTTTGTACTTTTATCAAAAAGAGAGAGAGAGAGAGAAAGGTACCCGGTCCATCTGGCATGATTTGCTTTGAATCAAAGCCCATCTGCTTATTATTTCTCATTTCATTGTCCGCTAGAATGTTTACAGAAGCTTCTTTCAATATTTATTGCACTACGTTTCTAATTGCTGCTGGGGCCCGGGCCCTCGCTGGGGTGGCTGGCCAGGAAACAGGCTCCTCTCCGTTTTCATCTGTGTGGTTCTTTCCTCTGGAGGCGCAGTGCGCTCCTGGCTGTCAGTGCAGCACCCTGGTGGAACGCTGCAGAGGCGGGTTCTGACAACCAGCTCCTTTATCGTGATTCTCCCTGGGGACTCACGAAGCCACCTCTGATGAATTTTTTTTTGCCTGCCTCGACACCATTATTGTCACAGGAAGGATGGAGATAATTGCCTGATTTATTATCCCGAGGCAAGCTTGATCCAGGGCCTCGGCATCACTGGAAACAGCACGCCCATCTCTGTCTTCGGGGCTCCTGAAGAGACAGCTAAAAAAACTCACACTTCCCAGACGATGGTGTGTCTGAAAGGCAGGGCACAGGGGGTACCTGTGATGGAGCCGTTGCTCCCTGGGGGTCTCTGAAAATGCCCTCAGTGCTACAGCTGTTCAAATGAACTCTTCCGTCCCAGTGCGCTGCCATGACGCCGTGAAGCCAGGCTTTCCCTGGCTCTGTACTGGTACTTTCCTTTTCCTGCTTGCATTCCGCTGACTCCCCACCATCCAGCACACGCTGCCCTCACGCACTTTCCATAGCCTCTCACTGCCTTTCCCATCCGTCCCTGACTTCCACTCCACCGTCCAACCTCAGCCCCGTTTCACATTGTCTCTTTCCCTGCAGTATCTCCCACTTTTCAGCTGCTCCTCCTCCACATCCACTGTGCACAGGTTTCCAGAACAATCCACCTAAAGCACGTCTTGGTATTGACACTGCCTACCTCAACGATGCTCTGCAAGGGCCCCGCGCATGCAGGAATAGGTTCATGTACCCACATGGACCCGCAGGGTCTCCACTGCCGAACCTCACAGCCCCACCTCAGGCCATGCACCCTGCTGTCGCCCCACAACTCCTCCGGTCAGCTAATAGGGAGGGTCCTAGGCTCTGGGCTTTCACTCACAGTGACTCTTCAAGCATGTGAAAAAGCTAAAAAAGAAAAAAAAAAGGAAAGTATGTCACTATATTCTCAGCGCAGACACTTTAGAAGATAAAAGTGAATTTTACTCCATTGTTTTCTGACAGTGTCACAATCCACTGGTTCTGATCATTCTGCTGTGTCACGCACCAGACAGGCCGGCTCTCTGCACCCTGTGATGGAGACTGAAGCTTTACACGGAAAAAATAATAATAAACATAAAAGACAGAAAAGCAGCAGTCATCACGTAAGGGAGGCAGTTGAGTTGCATTAAAAAATAAAGGATGGGCCTTGGAATCAAGGAGAATTGGATCCAAGTCCAGGCTCAGAGACACACTAACGTGTAACTTCAGCACCTGACTCAAAATCTTTCCTAAACTGCTTGCTTATCAATAAACAGGCGAAACATCTATCTTGTGAGGCTGGTGTGAGAAGCAAAGCCAAAATCTGCAGAGTCCCAGCATATCTACAGCCTGGTACTCGGCTGTGTGAGCCTTGTGCAACCTCCAGCCCCAGCAGGTTCCACCGTACCACACCCTAAGGATTCCCACGGGGTCCACTCTGCCAGCTTCTCAAAGCTCTGTCCTGATTTCTGCCTGGGTCCAGAGGTGCAGTGGGAGCCTGCTGGCTGCCCAGTGCTCATGGCTGTGCTCCACAAAACACCGCTCAGTAGATGCCCCTAGAGAGTTTCCCCTGCTTGCTGCACTGGCATCCTGAGGCCAGCAGGTGAGGGCCCTTGCTGCTCCTTAGACAGCAATGCCCCCTTGACATTCCTAGCAACACACTGCACTCTTGCTGCCTTCCACAGCACTCGCTCAGGACCATGGCAGCACTTGAAATGCGAAAAGGAAAGAATGATGGTTGATGCAGGTTGGCCTTACCCTGCGTTCTCTGGTCAGACGGCCTGGAATTGGCCCTGCCCTTTGCGTTTCTTAGCGGGGTGATTTTCCACAGGTCACTTCACTTCTATCTGCTTGGGTCCTAGACTGTACAATAAAGACACTAACAATATCTGCTTTATGGGTTGCAGCGGAGGCTGATGCAGTGAGCACAAAGCACTTAGGATGCTGCTTGGCCAATACCAGGCAATCAATAAATGTGGAGCTCGCCATCATCAAGGCCTTGGGACTCTTCATGCAGGCTGATTAAAGCAACTTCTGGTTTGCCCAGGGGCTTTTCAAAACACTCTGATTTGTCTTCGCTGTCACCACATGCATGGGCACACAAACCCTTTAGCACCAGACCAAAGCAAGCAGAGGCTAATGGATGCTAACGTCCTAGCCCTCATTCATTCATTCATTCTCTCTCTCTCTCTCTCTCTCTGTCTGCCCCTCTCTCTCATTTTCTCAGACACACACACACAGTCTCTCTCTCTCACTCTCTCTCCCTTTCTCTGTAGCTTGCCTTTGAAGTAGATAAAATGGATGCTTAAAGAACATTGGAAGTAATTTTAGGTTAGACTGCGGCAAAAGGAAGGCTGCAGCTTTGAGATGCTCCAGTCAGTTCCATCAGAGCAACAAAGGATCACATCTTGGGACTGATCCCATTTCAAACTCTGCATTGCAGCTTTCCATGGCTTGGAGTTCAGCATGCATTCCTTTTCCACCGGGAGCATTTGGGGTCATTCAAGATCCTTTGGTCAGGCTGCATTGACTGGAACTGGAGACATCCATAAAAGACAATGGGACACAGGATTGGAATGGGGTTGGGAGGAATCGTATTTAGCCCTGCGAATGTGATCTATGTTTGTAAGAAACAGGAAATCATGGAAGGATTTTTGAATAAGCCATGATGCGATCAAAGCAAAACTGATTAACTTGGCTGAAAAAGACTCTGGAGTATTGCTGTCTTTCTAATTAGATCTTTCACTTTCCCTCTCTGTTGCATCTTTAAACTCTGTTCCCTCTAAATTCCTGACGTTGTTATTTGCTGGGCACTCCTAGCTCTGTCTCAGTGATTTTCAGCCAGAGGAAGCTCAGGGTTTGGGAATGAATCAGCATCACTTGCTAAGGTTGTTGGTATTTTCACAAGTTAGGGGAGGAGAGCAGGTATTTAGTTCCGTGAGAGGGAGTGATACCACACATTCCCAACAACAAAGATTCACACTCCCCACAACGTCAGCAGTGTCGGCATTGGACAATATGGTATCTAATCTCTTCTGCTTCCCCACCTTTATCGTCTACAAATTTCCTTTTTCTGTTTGTCACCAGACATCTTGCCAGCTGCCTGATTAGCAGGTTAAATGGTCACTCCACAGTTACCAAACTCCTTCTGCCTTTCAGGAACAATCGGAAGAAAGCCAGTGTCCATCGTTGACCTAGATCCATAGCACGTAAGAGTCCCACCATGCTTTGCAATGGTTTCTATTAGCTAATTTCATGTCAACACTTGAATTAAATCACTTTGGTTATTAGTGGTTTGCAAGTGGAGAGATTCAAGCACAGAAGGTTTGGCAACCAGTTTGTATCTCTGATGTTTAATTCATAGACTCAGATTTTGGTAAGTTATTTTCGAAGTCACAATAATTCTTTCAAATCTCCAGGAAATTCACTTAATGTAGTGCCATTTGTGACTGAATTTGAATATAAGCACCTCTTGCTTTTTTGAATTTAAAGACTTTGGTGGCCTAGTTATGAAAAGTGAGCCTCTCTCCCCTCTGGATTTTTTTTATCATATTCCTTAAGATACATTCATATGTTTTTTTTTTTAATCCCTTAAAAGAGCTGAGTGTTCTGTTGTAATCTCTAGAGACTATTTTTGAAGTCTGCTCCATTTTGTTACCTGTGTTAATGGCACTCTTTGGGGAAGTATCATATCTTCTTAATGCATTAAAAGTGTCTGGAAGGCCAGCTGGTTTATGCATTCTGTTCCTCCAGGCACTACAACAGTTTGGTCTGGGATAACTACTTGGTAAGTGTTTGTTGATGGACTGGTGATCAAGTTGGTGTTCAATTCCCTGGCATCCAAGGTTGTGTCTTATTAGAAATAATGAACTCCTCCCGGAAGTTTCCTCTTTGGAAAACAGCTTTGCCAGACATTACTGTGCTTTGCAATGTTTAGCTTTGAGAATGCCTCTGTTACTGCCTTTCACCGACACTGATGTCTAAGCCATGGCTGTTTCTCTCAAGACAAAGAATCCCAGGATCACACATGCCACACTCTTTATTTTCCATCCAGAATTGACTGCGCCCAAGAAAGTTGATTCGTTGCCCAGCATGCATGTGGCTGATTGCGAACACAGTCACAACTCTCTACACAACTTTGTCCCTTCACTTCTCTCGCCAACGAGCTGAGGGCTCTGTTTTTCTTGCACCCTTGAATTTAGTCTTGACTTACACTGGCCGGTATAGAATTTGTCAAATATAATCATGTGCCAGTTCCAAACGTTAGTCTCGAAGAAACTTGAGTGTTCTTACTTATTCTCATGGAGACTTGCCCAGGCGGGAACAGGATAAACATGCCCTTTTAACCTGTTGGATGATGAGACTAACAAGCCCAGTTTTCCTTAACACCTGTGCTAGCAGAAATCCACTACCAGACACATGAATGAGCCCCACCAGCGCAGCCATTCTCTGGCCTGACAGCTGTCTGCAAACACAGAGGCAGGTACAGAAGGGATCACCCAAGCCTGCCCCAGATCAACACAGCCACCAAGCTGCCAACAGACTTGTCGTTTTTGTGTTAAGGCACAGGGTCAGGTTTTGGAAAGCTTTGTGGAACAGCACTATTTCAACAGCAAATATCAGGGATCGCCCAAGCATTCAGGGAAAACGCGTGTCATGAAAAAAAGCGTGTATGGGTTTCAAAAAAAATGCTTAAAAATAAAATTACCTTTTAATTCCATTTTTCCACAAATTTTGAAGTGCCTTCACATCTTCAAAAGGATCTTTCTGTGTTCAAATTTAACAAAAAACTTTCTTAGTTTAAGCCCTTTGGATAATACCAAGCAAAATGCTCACTGTCTTCTTCCGTTTATCCAGTATCATCAAAGAACGGGCCAAGATGTCTAATTCTTCAGTTCATTCATTTCTATTCCTTAAAATACAAGACATTTTAAAAAATATAAGACATTTTCAATATCACCATTTCTATGGTACTCTTCCTAAACTTCACTTTATCTAAGCTATACATATGCAACCACACATATAGATATTCACACATGTCTAACCTATGTACAGCTGAGTAATGTTGGAATTAGTAATAATTAGAATTCTGCACTTAACCTTCCCTTGACCGTATTATTACTCAAATTCCATCCTAACAAAGAACACGCAGTACTTTTGGACAATCTAAGTGGAATAACCCTAACTTTGTTTTCTGTGTTCATGTTTGTGGATCTGTAGATTCCGGGGCCTCTCATTACCCTTCACTAACAAGTCATCTGTCATTTCCAGCCAGTGTGGCATGAGCTGCTGCCTAGAAGCTCTTTGCTTCTTTCAGGCGAGGCCGGACAGGCACATCCCACCCCCATTCCCTTCCAGGACTTTACAACTACTCTTGGGATTCGGGTTGTGTGTTAACAGGGTTTCTATTTCTGAGTGAGAGAAAAATCTATAATTTGTGATCGAAGTCAACAGCTCTGAACTGTGGTTCGTTGTGTTTTTGGGTCATCTTGGCATCCATGTACGTGATGAATTCACATCTTTCTATAAACTGCCCCGCCTTCTTCCTCTACTTCTTTCTCGTGGAGTCGGACCCTTTGGGGTTCAAGCATATAGCTTTGGCTGGGAGTGTATCCAGATGTCTAGGAAGGTGTGGGAATTATTCTTTTTCGCTATACAATTGCCAGTATGCGCCTTTTTTCATAGCATGGATAATTGAAAATTGACATTTTGCTCCAATACTGCTTATAAGTTAGAAATTCACTATGTATATATATATGTATTTTTAAATATTTGCCCGATTCCACAGCATTTTTCACCAATATGTACATATACTCTAACCAATCACTCCAACTTGACAATCCTTTTTATATTTCAAAGTTCTTTCAAAAGTTGATGAGGCCCTGCCTAGCAGCTAAAGTCCTAATCTTGCATGTACCAGGATCCCCTATGGACGCCGGTTCTAATCCTGGAAGCCCGCTTCCCATCCAGCTCCCTGCTTGTGACCTGGGAAAGCAGCAGAGGACGGCCCAAAGCCCTGGGACCCTGCACCTGTGTGGGAGACTCAGAAGAAGCTCCTGGTTCCTGGCTTTGGATCAGCTCAGCTCCAGTTGGTGTGGCCACTTGGGGAGTGAATCAACCAACAGAAAATCTTCCTCTGTCTTTTCTCTTTGTGTATTTGAATTTCCAATTTAAAAAAAGTTCATGAAAAATGCATACCCAAATATTTTGTAAATTTTTAAGAAAATGAAATTAAACAAGTACGTTTTTGAAAAAAAAAAATGTGATTTAAATATCTACTGAGTAATCAGTGGAAAGTAGAAAAAAAAGGGTGGAAATCAATGTAGGAAATAAAAAATATAAATTAAAATGGTAAAATTAAGTCCTGTTATAACAGCAATTTTAAAATGCAAATAGATTAAGCTCATTGAAAAAAAATTCCAAGATTAAATGAGAGCAGAATCCCTATGGAATGATATATTTGTAAGTACAACATTTTCAACACAAGTTTTCTGAAAGTAGCTAAAACATTTCTTTAAAAATGTCACTCAATTTTGAACCAAAGAGAACTGGCATCGCAATCTGCATTTCAGACAAATTGAAAATCAAAGAATAAAATACAACAAGGGCTAAACAAAGATATTGCAAATTGATAAAAGAAGCAATGGGTCTAAAAGTTACCATATTACTACAAAATAATAATTCTATTTATTGAAGTCTTGGCACCATTCGAAGTCCTAATATGAGATTGCTCTATGTGATACCTCCTTTAACCTTTACAAGAAGCCTATGAGATAAATTATGCTATTTTTGTGATTTACCCATGGAGCAAGCAAGGTGTGCGTATATATCATCCTCTATATACAAAGGCATCTAACAAAAAGTCCTGAAATAGAAGACAATAACTACAAAAGCCAAATAAATCAGCAAAACCATTGTAGCTAAAAAATTTAAACTTATCTTGCATAGTCTATTGAGTTCAGCAGAAGAGAAAGAACCTTAAATCCATAATGACACTCCAAGAAGGGAAGAGCTCTAGATGCTGTAGTGAGCATATCAGGAGTGACTGTGAACAAAAAATCTCTCTCTCTCTCTCTCTCTCTCACTTTGCCCTTCAAATAAATACCTCAATAATTAATGAAACATTTGTAAAAAGCATGTAAAAAAGTTGGGGGTGGGGGAGACAATGCATAAAGTCCACAGAAGAGACCTGACAAAGACCCACCCGAGACCTGGCCTCGCTGCACCCCCTGGGTCCCCAGCAGCAGGACAGGCACTGGTTCCACACTCGCTCTGGACAGCCCCACGTCTCGGCCACCGCAAAGGAACGTGAAGAATAAAAGGAAGAACAAAACTGCCATTATCTGCAGACAACAACAGAAAGACATTTTAGGAGAAAATATTAAGACCTATTGTATAGGTTAATAACTAGAGAAAAATCCACTGAGACGACTTAGCGTTATATAAAGAGGCTAAGAGATACAGTGATTGAATGTAAAGCAGAATTATGCACAGGAGGTGGGAACAGTGAAAGAAAATCAGTGGAAATTGATGAAATCTTAACAATTCTAAAGGCTAGTTAATAGTATTGTACACATTGTAACATCTTACATCTGATAAATGGACAAATTCCTTTTATAAATTATTTTTATTTTGGATGATTTTTACATAGTTGATTAGGGTGAGAAGGGTTGAGGGCTGCAGGAAGGTGGGTGAGATCACTATTTCCACATTCTCTATCCCTTCCAGTGTCTGGGGAAGGAGGGAGATGAGGGGAGATTCCCACCTAGCCTCCCAGCCACTCCAAGGCCCCTGACGTGGGGCATGCTCCTAAGGCACTGCTCAAGAGGTTTCAATCTCTCCACTCCAAGCACAATGAGATCTCTCCAGAATCCACTGGCTGAGACAGTCCACCTTAGAGTCTCCGTTTGCCCAGATATTTACTGCCAGTACTTGGCTTGGGTAGTTGATCAATTTGTTCTGTCCTCCATCCTCTGTTGTGGTACCAGGTGTCCTCTGCAGGCTCCAGTGTACTGCCATATCCTCCAAGAGCACCCGGACTTGCTGTCCACTGCTCCATCTAAGCAGGAGCCCCAGCTCTCACATATGCACTCCGCTGTCAGATCATGGAACCTGCAATTCTCTTCATGGTTGGGGTTCAGACTCTAGTAATTCAGTTGGGGCATGCCCAAAGAAATTTTGTCTGAGGTGATTCCAATTTACCCCCCATGCCAGCCTCTAACAGCTGATGCTGTGGCAAAGCCCAGCCAACCCCCACGCATTCTGGCTTGTGCATATACTAGTAAGAACAGTCAACCCCGAACCAGCTCATCTGAGGCCCACAGGTGTTGTAGCCCTGCCCAGCCTGGTCTGCCTCCATCCCAACTCTCAAGCTCACCAGTGGGTGCCCCACACAGTCCCCCTACCAACTTTGCCTTCACCCCCCCAGGTCTTACATTTCTCCAGTTGGGTGATGCAGCCCAGTCTGGCATGGCCCGCCTCACCTCAGCATTTGGCAGTGGATGCTGTAGCCTGACTGGGCCCAGCCCACTCTCAATTCTAGCTCACGCTAGTGGGGGCCACAGCCTAGCCCAGTGCAGCCAGCCCCCAGTCCTGGTGCTTGGATTTGCCAGTGGGTGATATGAACTGGCCCAGTATTCACCCCTAACCCTGCCACATGTATGCCCGTGGGTACCATCTCCCAGCCTGGTAGTTCTTCTGCTCACCTTTAGGAACTGTGTCCAGACAGAGGAATTCCCCAAGCTCCTCCATCAAAACCCATCCTAGTGCAAGATCTTGGGCCCAGCAGTGGATCCATGGGCCAGCCCTAGTTAGCCTACCTCTTGTCCTATAGGAACAGTGGCCTGTCCTGACTGGCCTTGAAATGGACCAAGTTCTATAAGATGTTTAGTATCAGCACAGACAGAAGTTGCAAACATTGTACTCTCTGTAACTGTCCTTTAAACCTATAATTATTCCAAAATAAAACACTTCGCATAAACTTCTCTTCAAGAGGAACTGACATTGTGGCCCAGTGAGTTTAAGCCATCAATTGAAATGCCAGTGTCCCATATTTGAACCCAGTTAGTCCTGGCTGCTTTGCTACTGATCCCTGTTCATTGCCTGGGAAAGCAATGGAAGGTGCCTAAGTATGTGGACCCTAGACCTGCGTGGGCGATCCAGACAGAGTTCCTGAAACTAGGCCTCAGTTTGGCTCAAGTCCAGGTTCTTGGGGCCATTTGGTGAGTCAACTAGCTGATGAATGATTCTCTATCCTCTCTCACTCTCCTGCTCACTTTCTGTCTCTCATGCTTTGGCTTTCAAATACATAAATCACCCCCCAACTGGAGGCGATTGCCTAGGTTGCCTTGTACCCAGGCAAGTGCCACACTGCTAGGAGAAAAGCAGCCAGTAGCTGGTGGGCGTTCTGGGCCTGTTTAGTGCCAAATCTGTGTTAACTACACCAGTGTGCCAGCATCCGCAAGCCTCCTGGGGTGATAGCTTCAATTTGTACCTGAGGTCTAATCTCTGGAACCAAGCAGTCAACATCCAGAGAAGGCCTAGAGAAGCTTGTCTTTGAGCTATAATGGGAAGTTTTTGTGTGAATCAAGTGGGAACACCTATATTGTCTCCCTAGCTGCCCTCTTCCTTTACATACTGATTACAAAATAAGTTATTTCTTAATGGTCAGATAAGTCATCTTCAGCTAAGAAAGGCATTGCAGCGCTGGGTATCATTACCCTAAGACACACCTCCAGCACAGCTTGACACCAGTAACTCTTTCTAAGATATTTATGAATCCCTGAGTTCACAAAAAACCACTATGTCACATAATGTTCCCATAACACAGTGAGTGGAAAACAACAGTTTCTCTTTCACGGACAAGGGGGCAGAATGTCAGACTCATCTCCTGGCCATGTAAACCAGCCCTGTCCTCCAGCATCAGAGCCAGCAAAGACACAAATTACAATATAATTTGAAGCTAGAGGGTCATTTACAAATAATCAGAAAGGCACATTTTAAGCCAATGATGTCCAGAAGAGAGGTGGCAGTGTACCATGGTGACCACTCCAGTGGCCTGGGAGAGCTACTGCAGCCTTTGGAAGTGTTTACCATAATCTCTAAAACAACAGAGTCCAGGAGCAAACCCTGACCCTTTTGACTGACAGTTTAGCCCATAGCTCCAACCACTAAGCGAATCATAGGAGACTGAAACTCTCAAAGTCGTTGTTGAATCTGAAGCTCTTAATGATTCCAATGTTCAGTTCGCTGGGTTTGTTTCTAGTTCGTTACCCACAAGCTCTGAGGACTCAGCAAAGTGTGCCACCCATCTCCCCTTAATTGTTCCAGCAATACAACCCTGTCCTTGCTGAACCTGGTCCTGAAAGCAAAGTCAAAAGATACAAGTTCATTTCACCTTCATTGACCTTGGCAGAACAGCATCTCAGAAAACTCCTAAAGCAAACTGCTCAAGCTGATGTTACGCTAACATGGGAGAAGGAGTGTTGTGCGGGCAGCTCGGGTGTGACCCGCAAGAGATGCTTGTGAGAAAAGATGGGGATGAGGGGAAGTCGGCCCCGAGTGGGAACTGTGTCCATCCCACAGGGTCATCCCACCTCAGGAGTCTGGAAACGAAATGAACTTGGCTTTAAAACAGTCACAGGGTATTCAGACAGGCAGCCAACAATTGCAAGAACGGGGCAGGATATGGGGAAAGGTCCCTACCATGTAAAAGTGCACGTTGCTGAACTGATTGAGTTGTCATTCAGAAAATGTGATTTTAGAAATGAAGCTAGCGAGGAAATAAATAGAGTAGAAATTCAGATAAAATTCATTGAAGTGTCACCAGTGTAGAACTCAGGATTGAAGCTTGTAGTGTCATTAAACAAGGGCTCTGAAGGTCACTCCACCTCACCCTTTGCAATAAATGATCCTGCTTCTTCCTTGATTTGGGGACCATCAATCAGCACAGTCACCAGCTCACCAATACTCCTGCAGCAGGGACCAGGCAGGTCTTGATATTAACAAATCCCCATGTTTTCTTGACATTTCTCCAGGACGCTCCTGTGTTCTGTCCCCCACAATGACCCCTTCCACGTCCCCTAAGTAGACTGTGAATTACTGTGTTTCACCAGTAGAGGAAGCTGTAGAGAATCCAAACACTGCTACAATGCATTGTCTGAGTTAGGTGAACTTGGAACTGAGTTCAATTTCTATACATGGTGGCAAACTCCTATTTCAAAAGAGCCAAGGGAAGCCGTCTGGAGGGGTCAGTGTTCACTAGAAATGTGTCAGTGAATGAATGAATAATGAATGCCTGCCAAAATGGGGTCAGAGGGAAGACACCACAGAGAGTACGTGGTGCAATTCTACCAGGTCTACCCAGAAGAACAAAGCCCCAGGTAGGTGTGCGGGGTGGGGGGAGGCAGGAGGGCAGGGGGACACATGGGACAGAGCTCAGTTTCCAAAGTGGTGAGTTCCCAGGATCACAGCCAAAAAGACTGGAGATGAGAACAAAGCTCCCATCCCAGCAGGGACTGCAAACCCCAAGGGGGCCCAGTCTGGAACCTTCAAGGAAGCCTGTGAACACTCGGCGGCCTTGGGCAGGATCCACCAGGCGTGGATTAGAGGACAGGGATTCAGCCTGTCCACTCCTGAGCAGGACCCAGGAATATTGCTGAGCCCAGTCTCCAGTTCACATCCCCTGACTTTCCCAGCTGGAGTCTACAGGGTAATGCTTGCAAAAGCATGGCCAGTGCAAGGACAGCAGACATGGAGGCCACAGCCAAGGCACCAGAACCCAGCCCTCCACACTGCAGATCACAGTGTTGGTAACTCGGGACAAGGGTTGCGTAGTTTGGGGCACTGGGGCTTCAAGAGGTCACTCATAGAGGAGTGCTCTCACAGAAATAGTGCCCTCCCTCAGCTGACCATCTGCAAGTTAAACGATAGTTCCTGTGAAACCCATTGCTGAAATTGTCACACTGGATTTTCTGCACTTGCAGAAATTTGACTTGAGTTTGCCATTCAAGAAATCTTAAGGCTTAATCAGGTACACAGTTTTGAAGAGAGCCAGTGAGACTTGCCTTGTCTGGACCCCTGGAATCACCCTCAAGTGGGCATCCACATGGTGCAGCTCCACTTAGCTGAGCTCTGCTTGAAGCTGGGACCTGCAGCCTCTGTACAAAGTGAGGAACCTGCCATAGGGCATGTAAATGAAACCTTCACTCAGGTAAACACGTGTTCCATTTTACAGCCTATTCACAGGGAACTTACCTGCATCATCATGATGTACAGCTCCAGTGTGTGTGGAAGTCCTGGAACACGGCTCGTCCTCTAAGTGATGGGCTGATGAACGGTTATTTACTCACCAGCTTTCACGGTCCATGAAAGCCTTTAAAAGGGAACACTGTCCCTAACTACCCACTAATGAACATGGTAATTCTTCCTAATGGGATGGGAGCCCATTAGCTTGACAATCTTCGTGGTAGGTTGCATGGGATGAGGAGGAACCAGTGTCCAACAGGAGTTCCCACTGCATTGCCTACCTACCCCAAAGCGATGCCTGCCTTCAGGCCATCACACTATGACAAAACATGGCAGGGACTCTTAGCACTCGGCCTGTGTCACAAATACAAAGAAGTTACAAGAGAGAACTTGGGTGCTATAAAGAACATCTTCTGCTGAATCAAGCATCAGACCTCAGTACCCATCTCCTGCTGGTTTCACACTCAGTGGTTGTGTTCAGCTGCTCAACGGGGTCTGAGGGTGCAGGCTAGACAGGTGCACTATTCCCGTCTCCTGGTGGCGCTGATGAATGGCTCTGGGATGCTCTACTCTGGGAGGAAGAAGCTGTCTGAAAAATGATAATAGAATGGATCATATTTTGCTTTGTGATGGGGTCCGTGCAGTAGGCGTGAATAACACGAAGGTGTGAAGAGAACAGCTCCCTGACTGGCAGGGCCCTGATCCCCATAGACCAAGGCCCCAGTCCTTTTAACTCATACGTAATTCAAGGTAGGGGTCTGGTTGACACAGATGGCGCCTAGGTTATAGCCCAGACCTGAGAAGAGCAGATGAAGACTGGCAAGCCAAGATAAGCAAGGATTGTGGAATCCTTCCTCAATCATTTCCCAAAAAGTTGTAAATTGTGCCCCCCTGAAGCTATGTCAATATGCCCCTAAGAAAAAACTTTGTACTGCTTCTGTATAAATAAAGCGGACAGCTTTCTCACTTTGTCCACTACGATCAAGGAATCCTGGTGGTCCGTCTCCTTTCTTTCTCTCTTCGCGCCTCATCCACGCATCCTTCCCGTGTTCCGAACTCAGCCGGAGCTGGACTCCGGCAGCTTTGAACTTATTGATGGGCATTGGCCAAGTATCATTAATAGAAAATACAGATGTTGCTTGAAATGCTACAATGGTTATTATAATAACAATAATCATGCAGTATTTGTACTTTCCAGTTGCCGGAGACTGTACTGTGCATTGCCCTAGTGTTAGCCACAGTAAGCCCTGAAGACGGGCTCTGTCATTGCCGCCTCACAGACATGAATACTGTGGCGCAGAGGGCTCACCCTAAACCACAGAGCTGAGAGTGGGAGCTAGTACCTCTGACCCTTCCTACACAGTACTGGGAACCTTATATTGTTCCTACTTCCTGTATTTCCCATATTTGAAAATTAATATTTTTAGTTGTACAATTAAAAGAACATTTTATGATTCACTTTCTAAGTCATCCCTCAGAAAACAATGTTAGCCACACGCAGGTGACACTTTGTTCCAGTCTGCTGTGAAAACTAAGTGAGTGATGAGAAAGAGGAATAGGAAGGGCTGAGCATCTACCCCAGTGTTCAACATGTCAGCTAAGAAAGACACCAGCATCCTCTTTTCAGAGTGTCTGGATCGGATTCCTGCCTCTGGCTCCTGACTCCAGCCTCCTGCCACCGCAGACTCTGGGCGAGGGTGGTGGGGCGCACGTCGCTGGACTCCAGCCAGCCAGGTGGGAGGCTCAGGTGAAGCTCCTGGGTCCCCAAATCCAGCCCGAGCCCAGCCATCCCCGGTGTGGGTAGCAACCAGGCAGCAGATACGAACACTCTCTCACTCATCTCTCCCTCTCTCACGCTCCTCTTCCTCTCAAGTAAATAGGGATTTGTAAGAAGTTGAAAATGTAAATCTATGAGCCAGCGAAAGATGAAATGTCAGAGAGAGAGGAGGAAAAAGCAAAAGCAAATGGAAATGAAAGACATCTTCAGGGGAGAAAATGCGAGAAGGAGGCATGAGGGGAAGTTGAGAACGATGGTAAGGTCTTGGAGAGGCACATTAGGAAATTTGGACTCCACTCCACCTCCTAATCCAGGGCTGCATTTCGCCTCTTGTGAACTTTATAACATAAAAATGTAATGGCTGTTTCAGTAGCTCTCCGTCTACTGGGGAATATGAAGAAGCCATTGTCGTCAGCTACGAAGACCAGAAGTTTTTAAAACAATGAGATTACTTAAGTGTCACACTTATAACAAGAATCTTCTTTTCCTCTGAAGTAACGGAGCAAGGTGATTCTCACAATGCTGAGGATAATTCGGCACATCAAATTATCGCAGACACTCAAATGCATGCAATCAGGGCCGTGTGTTCTGCTGTGTTTAATTTTTCATTTGTATGCCATCTTCCGCAGTATCTGATGCCGACTCTATCTGCACCTTGCGGTACCTCCGGCATGTTGGTAGCTCGGGCTCCCAGGACAGTGTCTAGTCTCAGATCACTGCAATAATGAGCTGGGATGCTTAGTGCAGTCCCATTGTGAAACAACCTCCTGGCACTTGAAGACCGCCTCTTGGAGTCTTCTTGAGCTCTCGTGGCTCAGCCCATCACAGATAAAAATAAGCATCACTCAGCCCTCCTGGCAGCACAGGGACGGGCATGCACTGAGCTTCTGGGATGCCAGGCATTGTCGCAATGCCGAGGAAGTGCACAAGGCAGGCTCCTGCTGTGGAAGAACTCACAGTCATGTCAGGGGGCACGTCAAGGACTTGTGCCAAGTGTGGCGCTGTGGTGACACAGCTAATCTGCTGCTTGAGACACCAGCTTCCCATGGCCAAGTGCCAGGTTCGAGTCCCAGCTACTACTCTTCTGATCAGCTGCCTGCTAATGCACACCCAGCTCACGGCTCAAATGTCCTTGCCTCTCACACGGGAGACCCAGCTGGGGCTCCAGGTTCCTGGCTTCAGCCTGGCCCAGTTCAGGCTATTACATGAAAGTAGGCCAGCAGATGAGAGATCTCTCTTTGCTTCTCTGCCCCTCCAACAAAATGAAAACAGATTTCACAATTTTTTAAAGCAGAACCAAGCATACAACAAATGCCCGATAAACATCTGCTGAGTAACTGAGTGAGTGGCTCGTGAGCCACATCTCTGTGGAAGTACAAGCTTCTAGAAGTTTGTATTTGCCCACTGTGAGGTCCCAGGAGTTGGGAGCAAGAATGCTTCATCCATGTAGCTGTTGTGTCTGCAGCTGTGGGTGGAAAGCCTTGCTCCTACCCAACCGCTGAAGGTTAACTCAGTGTGGCCTCCTGCAGCTTCCTGGACTCCTACATGCCTTAGTGGCCATGGCCTTGTCACGCTGCCTTCCTGTGTCTCCCTCGTGAACTCATGGCCTTGCCACCAAATGACTTTGCCACACCCTGCCCTCTGTGTCTCCTTCAGGGATGCTTTAAAAGAAGCAGCTGCCTTCTTTCCTTGAATTTTGTGACTCCTATTTCATTGCACAGAGCCAGTGCTTAACAGAGGCTGATGGGGAGCTCACAAAAAAGAATCGAATTTGTTTCCACAGTGGCTTTCTAAAGCTCTTTCCTGGCAGACATGGAAAGGCACACAGAGTCTCAGGTTTCTGGAAAGCTGAAGGAGAGGCAGCCTTTCTGGAAACAAGAGGGTAAATGGCATGAGGTCCTGTCTGGCCTTCCACTCTAAAAGAATCAGACGCCACGGTCTTGTTTTCCATCATTTCAGACAAAGCCCGGCTTTGTCAGAGGACTCTGGACCAAGGTGCAGTGTTCTTCACTCTGACTCAAGGGAAGCACACACAGCCACTCATCCTGCTGAGCATGTGGGAGAACCCACTGGGGGACACTGAAGACAACTCCAGCTCTCACACAGGATGGGACATCATAGGGACGGCCCTCCTGTTTCGCTCCCAGCAGCACCTTCCATCACGTCCTTGTCCCCACAGTCCCCAGCATGCTGCTCAGACACACAGGTAATGTGCTAACTCTGTCGCCAGCACTCTGCCTTGTAGGAGTTCTGCTAAACCTCTCCCTGCCTTCCTTCACGGACAGACAGGATAGCATTCTCGGAGGAACCCTGGGTGTGTCGCTAATCCACTTGCCTGCTTCTATGTCACATTTAATTACTCACTCAATACGGAATTATCTGCACCGAGATGGCCGACTAAGGAGATGCTGCGGAGCCCGCACATGGAGGATTACACGCTGCGGCATGCTGCACCACGTCGGCTTGGATTATTCTGCAGCTCTCATGACTACGTGATCTCCTTTTTTTATACAAACCCTTGAAGTTTCATTTGGGAAAGGGAAAACGTGCTAGAGCGCTTCACGGGAAACAAGGTGCAGCCTGGTTGTGTCAACTCCAGCTGAGATCCAGGGATCAATATCAATCCTCAGCACTGCGATGGCTTCAGCTCTGTCTCCCCACTGGGGCACCTTGACCTTTGCCTCGAGGGAGTAAGAATCCGCGACCTCTTGCTGGCATTTTGCAGGAAAACAATGCCAAGTGCATGCATGTATTACCTAAATATACCTGTCTTCCTACTTAGTTTGATCAACAGAGAAACACAGAACAACGCTCCTATTTCTTTTGTTTGTTTGTTTGTTTGTTTTTTGGTTTTTTTTTATTGTTAATTATTTTGCATTATGTGACAGTTACATAGGCTCTGGGAATCCCCCCCTCCCTCCCCTCCCCTCCCCCCGGTGGATTCCTCCACCTTGATGCAGTATTACAGTTCAAATTCAATCAAGATTCTTTCATTGCAAACATATACCAAGCATAGAGTCCAGCTACTTATTGTCCAGATGGGTTGAACAGTTTCTTGGGGAGACCTTTTCTGGTCTGAAGTTTGAAACGCTCCTATTTCAAGTGCTTAGGTGAGTGGGTCTCTCAAGTGGAGTAGAACTTTGCATATTACCCAGAGGACTTTGCATCTCACTTGTTTGCTCTGCCCAGGTAATATGGGAACCCAGTGAGCTTCCTGGACGTTAACTAATATACTCCATGAACCTTCAGTGCCTAGCGAAGAGACTGCTAAGCACGTGTGGCAACTGGGCAGTTGAAGCACAGCTTGCCTGATTGCAGATGAAGCCTGTTTGTAAAATGCCTGTGAGATCTCTAAATCTTACAGTGAAGAAACTGCAGCTAATCCAACTCATACTTTATACATGACCACTGTTGAAATGACTCTGGTTTGATATAGCTGGTGGAGCCAAGCTCTCCTAGCCTCAGCATTTCCGGTATGCTGATCCCCGTGTCGTTGGGAGGCTGGCACCCAGGACTTGCAGGATGCTGGGCAGCACCTCTACCTTTCCCCCACAAGACACTGCTAGTGCTCTCACAGCTGTGCCGGCCAAATATTGCCAAGTGACTTTGCCAGATCATTGCAAATAACACCACCACTGGCACCCCAAGAGGCAAAATGCCTCGGGTTGAAGATCTGCACGTTAGATAAGAGAAATTATTGAAATTAATATCACTACTTCATTTTTCTTCTGCAATGTGGTTATTAGAGGACATAGCATAATACGTGTAGCTTGGCTGTTGTTGTGTCGGACAGTATTGCCCCGCCCTGGGAGCGTTTTGAAATGGAGGCCCATGCTTCTTCCTTGTGGTATGGTCCGTGTTCCCCTCAGGACCAGACAGTGGAGGAGAAACCGGATGAGGACACAGTAGGCAATGCTCACCTGCAGGGTTGGTAGGCAACAGCCCATCTACAACATTTGGAAATGTAAGAGAAAGGAAGCGGGACACACACTGGGAGCTCACAGGTAAGGCCTCCAGAGCGTGGAAGGGGACAAGTCAGCTCCTAGCTGTTGCTGTGAAGGGACCTACTGCTGGAGAGAGACAACTTCGGGACCCCATGTCTTCTGAGTGACCCAAGCTGTACTTGTGTCAGCACAGTAGGAGACGTGTCTAGCCCGGGATGTTATGCCTCAATGGGCTCCCAAGTACCCTTGCCATGTTTTGATTTTGAACTCCAGCCCTCATGTTCTTGACCTGCCTTTCCTTGCCTATAGTCTTTTTAGTCTAGGTTCACCTTATCAACCATCATGTCCCACGCAGACAACAAACCCTTCAGTTTGTTCTTATATCACCTAGAGTATTTCCATTCACCCAGAGCTTCCAACATGTTTGCATCTCTCGGGCTGTCAGCTGTACTCACAGTCCAAGTTGCTCACCACCTCCAGCCATCCCTGAAGCTGGTCCTTTCCTGGCTCTTCTGCGAGTTAGATCTTGACTTCAGCACACATCTTAATGGCTTAATTCAGTCTCCAATTGCCTCTAATAAAGCTTGGGACTCCTGTCCCACAGCCTATCCTCATGTCTCTATGAAGGAAAAGAAATTTTATCAAGGAGGCTCCCATTGGAAATAGCCAAGAACTTCAACTTTAATTGGCTCAAAAGCATTAGGTGGGACGCCTCCTGACTAATCTAGCAGTGAAATGACAAACTCAAGAACACAGGTGTAATTCATCTTTCCTACCTGGTCATTCTCAGAATGTCCACGTGCCCTTAGGTGCCCAAAATATCTGCCAGAGTTCCTGATTCCCCAGCCGGGGACAACCTCTTCACATGGAAAGGGAATTATCTCCTCTTTGTGTGTCCTTCGAAGAGAAAACATTTCTTGTAAGGCACCAGCAGGCTTATCACGTTTCATTGGCCAAAAATTCAACCTCCTATATTTATATGTAACCAATAATCAGCAAGGATAATGGAACTAGCACGACTGGTTTAGACCAGTGATCTCAGGCTCAAACCAGAAGTATGGGCATACCTAGATAGTTAGAAATAAAACCTTTTTAGGGCCAGTGCTTCAAGTTAAGCTGCCACTGCAGAGGCAGCATACAGCCATTTTCTTTTTTTTTTTTAAGATTTTTTATTATTATTGAAAAGCCGGATATACAGAGAGGAGGAGAGACAGAGAGGAAGATCTTCCATCCGATGTTTCACTCCCCAAGTGAGCCGCAACAGCCGGTGCGCCAATCCGAAGCTGGAAACCAGGAACCTCTTCCAGGTCTCCCACGCGGGTGCAGGGTCCCAAAGCTTTGGGCCATCCTCGACTGCTTTCCCAGGCCACAAGCAGGGAGCTGGATGGGAAGTGGAGCTGCCGGGATTAGAACCAGCGCCCATATGGGATCCTGGCAGGTTGAAGGCGAGGACTTTAGCCATTAGGCCGTGCCTCCGGGCCCCAGCCATTTTCTTTTAAGATTTATTTTATTTTTATTGGAAAGGCAGATATACAGAGAAAAGGAGAGATAGAGATGAAAATCTTTGGTCCATTGATTCACTCCCCAAGCAGCCGCAAAGGCTTGAACTGTGCCGATTCAAAGCCAGGAGCCAGGAGCCTCTTCCAGGTCTCCCACTTGCTTACAGGGTCCCAAGGCTTTGGACCATCCTCAACTGCTTTCCTAGGCCACAGGCAGGGAGCTGATGGGAAGCAGGGTTGCCGGGATTAGAACCTGCACCCATATGGGATCCTGGCATGTGCAAGGCCAGGACTTTAGCCCTTAGGCTACCACACTGGGCCCAGCATACAGTCATTTTCAGTGAAGCCCCCTGCTAATGTGCCTAGGAAAGCAGCAGCAGACAGCCCACATACTTGTACCCCGCCACCTAAGTGAGAGATCCAGATGAAGCTCCTGGTTTTACCTTCACCCTGCCCTAGAAATGAGAAAAGGCAAATTTTCTAATCTCCTCCACTTGTGTTAAGTCACAAACTCCAGGTTCAGGTCCTGGCCACAAGTGATTTAACCAGCCTTTCAGGAGGTTCCGATGCACATTAAAATAGGGAGGCACCTGCTGAGACCAGTCTAGACCTGCTTCTGGGTTGAAGCCTGCCTAGTCTGCTTAGACACATGTGGCCTGATGCAAGAGGAAGGAACCGTGAACAAAAGCAGAATTCTCTTTGTTTTCAAGCATTTTTTTATTTACTTGAAAGGCAGAGTTACAGAGAGGTGTGAGGAGAGACAGAGAGATCTTCCAACCACTGGTTCACTCCCACAAATGTTCGCAAAGGTCAGAGCTGAGCCTCTCCAAAGCCAGGAGCTTCTTCCAGGTCTCCCACAGGGGTGCAGGGACCCAAGGAGGTGGGCCATCTTCCACTGCTTTCCCAGGTGCACTATCAGGAAACTGGATCAGAGGTGGAACATCTGGGACATGAGCTAGTGCCTATATGGGATTGCCAGTGCCACAGGCAGCAGCTTAACCCACTACACCAAAGCACCAGCCCAAAAGCAGCATTATTTCAACAAAATTCTTTCACGGAAGAATAGAGGAGACAGATAACATTGTCTGTCATAATCAACCATTATGTCAATTTTTCCTTTTTAGACTAGAAAACGAGCCCTCTGGAATTAAAAACCCTTGTAGCGTAAGACCAATAATCAATAACTTTCAAGGATATTTTTCAAAGACTATTTCTGGATACCCGTAGAGAAAATTTAATGAACTCTAGTCTTATACAACAGCCAACAAAAGCAACAATCCTTTAGGAACACACACAGCCTTTACAATTAGTTCCCACAAAGCATTTCCTATTATCCTCATGACAGTGTCATATGGTAAAGATAGTAGTTATTATTCATATTTTGCTATTATAGATGGGACAACTGAAATTCACAAAAGGCTCCACCGTGCGGATCTCCCGGTGTGTCTTCCATCAGAACTCTGGGGGGAAGCCGATCTCAGGCGACAGAGGGAGAGATCGCGAGCGCTGTGACTTACCAGCACCTGCTGTGACACAGGGTGATACAGGACACTGGAAGGCCAACAACAAGAAAATCTGGCAGCTAGAACAAACAGCACAGATCTCTCCACCACTGAATTGTGCCGCAGGGACATTTTACATGCCATTACCAAGGAAAGTGAGCATTTCTGCACCTATCACAGCCTAGCGAATAATCTAAACTTGTAAGATGCTACCTTGATCACGTTGAGATTACCTAGGAAAATATTTTTCTCTAGAAAATGTGAAACATTTGTATTTCATTTTTGTGAGCTTGAGATATAATTTCTTTATTATAAATAAGAGAAAATAGAGAGAACTTAACATTCATTTTGTCTATAGCTTTTTGGCTAAGGGATCTTGGTTGTCTTGATTATGCTCTTGAACATCAGACCAGTTGATCAGCCCCCAGAACTCCCATTGGATTTCTGGAGCAACAGAAGCCAGAAGTCAGGACTGTGGTGTTGCTCCTCCAGGAGGCTTCTCTCTCCTAATCTTGTCCATTCTGACGCCCTTCCAGCAATGTCCCTCAGATCTTGGGAAAGAATTACCTAAGATGGGAGACCTATGAGGTTCCCAGGCTCAATGACACCTGCGTCAAGCATGTGAGATCCTGTAACAGAAGGATCCAGGAGACTGTGACTTCATTGAGAAGACTGCATCACAGACTTAAAACTTTGAGTGAAGGGCAAGGACAGCACTTGGGGCCCCTGCTCTGGGGTCTTCTATAGGGTCTGTCACCTCCAGATTCTTTTTTTCTAGATCCGGTTGCTCAAAGGGCATTGTTTCTCAACCCTTTGTGTGCTCAGTTTACCCAGCAGATGAGAATCCATGAGTGCTGAGTTTCCTGAGTGATTCTGCACTGGACCAGACCTTCAGCTTCAGATGCCAGCATCATCACAATATGGACTTGTCTTAGATCTAGGCACCTGGCCGCCAAGATGCTAACACCAACAAAGACTCGGGAGGGGAGCTTTCTCTGGTCCTTACTTAGTTCCAACTTTGGATCCCCACCCTCTCTTGCAGTGACCATCAGGGTGGTGCTGGAGCCCCCCCCCCAAAAAAATCAGATCACATAGACAGAGACCAATAAGGAAAGCTTAGAACCAGACAGAAAACGGTCAGCATGGACTCACACATACCTTACTAGGTAGGACACAAAGATTAATTGCTCCTCACTAAGGTATTGAAGATTTCTTTGCACACCCCTCCTAAAACTGTTCTGCGCCTCAATTGTTAACATATGCCTTGTTAGAGTTATAACCCTGTTTGAACTATCCTAAAATTCACCAAGTTCAGTAAAAATTATGCTTCAATACTATAAACTGCTAAATATAAAAAATGAAAATAGACACGAGACAGCTGAATAGTACCCTATAACCATTTAAGGTGTATAGCAGCCAGTTGTACATAAACTAAAATTCAAAAGTTAAAGAAGTAGTCACAGGATGTGGTTAAGAACTTGCATTTTCTAACATATTGGTCACTCAATACCATGTCAATTAACTCCATAATGTTGTAAATTATTGTTGGTGTTATGTTGTGGTTTTTCATTGGACGGGATGATATTCTGCCAGTTCTACTTTCAGACCAGGGATGGTCTCCCCAAGAAACTATTGAATCTATCTGGACAATAAGATGCTGGACTCAATGCATGGTACATGCTTGCAATGAAGGAATCATGACTGGATTTGAACAGTACTACTGCAACAATGTGGAGGAATCCAACATGGGGGGAGGGTATGGGGAGGGGTTGGGGGAATCCCAGGGCCTATGAAACTGTGTCATAAAACGAAATTAAACTTTTTTGAAAAGCCACTATTGAGCTCTTATGGTTCCTGTCACCAACCAAAGGCAAAGCAGCTTCCTGTGGGACCCAGATAAATGAGAGCTCATCTCCTGCCCCACCCCTAGTCCTGCAGGAGCCCTGGAAGAGTTCTGCCACAGATGGATTTAGTATTGCTTCATCACTGCTGTCTGGGCAATGACCTTCATGTCAAGGTCAGAGCCAGTCTTCTGCCCCACAGTGATGAATGTTTGCAGAACATCCTTGGGAGTTATAAATATTCACGCCCCTGCACACTTTCACAGGGAGGGGAAGTTTGTTTCCTGTAATACATCATTTGGCCAGGAAAATAAGTGACCTCCCTAGAGTTTTGATGGACAAAGGGTAATCTCCCAAGATCCAGAAAAGACTGAGTGAGAGGGTGGAACATACGAAACTTTCACCTTTTGGAGAAAGATCCTCTTGATAAATGCACAATTTGTGGATCACCCCACGCCAAAAGTGAGCAGTTGTAGAACCAGCGGCTGTTCCCAGAGAACAGCGTAAGAGTGGGGGGAGCCATATGGGGAACGTGGGGGCCTGAGCTGAGCCGTTTTGCCTGCCTCCAGAACCCTTGGGGGACTTGCAGTCTCCTGGGTCCAAAGCAGAGGGCCCAGTTGGAATGCCTGTTGTCTAGAAGAAAATAGCGAACAAATGTCTAGAGGGCGCAGTGAGAGGGGAACTCACACACTACAGGGGAGTGTGAATTAGCACAACCACGTGGGCAGGAGTGCACAGAGTCCTTAGAAACAGTAGACATAGGGCCAATTGTTTGGCAGGGGGGCCAGGCACTGACTGGTGCCTTGGTTCCAGTCCTAGCTACTTCAGTCCAGCTCCAGGTCCCAGTCCTGGGAGGCACAGGATAGAACAGACACACTCTCTTTCTTGTTCTTCTTCTTCTTTGAATTTGTGTGTGTGTGTGCACGCGCGCATTTCTATCTTTCTAACAGATGATTTTAAAAACTAGAAATAGAATTACTGTGTGACTATTAACCTCACTATCAGATGTATGCCTGAAAAAATGAGCAGCGTTTGCTTATGACAGATCTGGGGCTGGCATGGTAGCATAGCATGCTAATCCTCTGCCTAAGATGCCAGCATCCTTTATGGACACCACC
Source organism: Ochotona princeps (assembly GCF_030435755.1). NCBI lineage: Eukaryota > Metazoa > Chordata > Mammalia > Lagomorpha > Ochotonidae > Ochotona > Ochotona princeps. The sequence goes on from NC_080833.1 coordinate 163,637,943, forward strand.
AGTTCAAGTCCCGATTGCTCCATTTATCAACCAGCTTTTGACTAGCCTCACTCTGGCCATTGCAGCCATCTGTCAACTAGCAAAAGGAAGATCTCTCTACCTCTCTCTCTCAACTCAGGCTTTCAAGTAAAACAAAATAAATCCTTAAGACAAAGACACACTTGTATTCTCATGCTCATTACAGCACTGTTGACAGCCACCAAGGCAGGGACCAGCAGAGGAGTCCATCAATAAAAAATGGATACAAATAATGTAAGCTACGTACACATGGAATCTTTGACCATGAAACAAGAGTGGAATCCTGTTGTTTCAGTGTGCTGATCCCGGAGGTAATAGTCCAGGTGCCAGGCACAGAAAGACAAATGCTGCACGCCCTCCCTCACGCGTGGAAGCTCTCCCTCACGCGTGGAAGCTCTCCCTCACGCGTGGAAGCTCTCCCTCACGCGTGGAAGCTCTCCCTCACGTGTGGAAGCTCTCCCTCACACGTGGAAGCTCTCCCTCACGCGTGGAAGCTCTCCCTCACGCGTGGAAGCTGAACAAGAGGGTCTCATGGAAGTGGAGGAATAGAGATCATGAGCAGGCCAGGAAGGATTGGGGAAGGGAGACAAGAGAGATGGAGGATAACAGGGACCAAAATCCAAGGTGGATGAGGGGCTCACGTCCACTGCTTGTGGCACACCGGGCTAACTATAGTTAACAACAATTTATTGTGTGTTTCAAAATTGTTAGGAGAAAGAAATCCAAATGTTTCCAATGCAAAGAAATGAAAAATGTTTGAGGTGATGGAAGTGCTAATTATCCTGATTTAATCATTACACATTGTATACTCGGATCAAATTATCCCACTGTACTCTACAAATGTGTGCAATTATTATGTGTCAATTAAGAATCAAATAAGATGTCTGGGAATCATAGTTTATAAGAAAAAGAACATTTTCAGGGCTCATGGGAAACCAGGTCCAGAGTAATGAGGTTTGACAACAAAGAGGTGTTGGTGGGCAATGCCTCGAAGAGCCAGTGGCAAAGCAAGGGAGCAAGGCCACTGTGCGTTCCAACAGGCCTCTCACGGCTGCCCTCTGCGCACCCACAGGAACTAAGTGCCCAGGAAAAACATCAGCCATGCTTGCACATAGTCTAGAGCACTGTCCATTCTGCATTCTAACCAGGTAGGAGGTTTCTTTGGGGCCTGGTTCCTCATCTGTAACGGGGGTATGCAAGGGAGACTATTGTGGAAGTCAGGAAGGCAGTAGACAGGGCCAGCACTTGGCCCAACAGTCGGAGAGCCCACAGCCCATGGCAGAGTGTCCAGTTACAGTTCCCGGCTCCTCCAGCCCAGCATCCCACTGACACACTTGCCGGAAGACAGCAGACCATGGCTCAGGTGGGCGGGCCCCTGCCAGCCACATGGAAACCAGGCTTGGGTTCAAGGCCCCTGACTTTGCCCTAGAGCAGCCCTGGCTGTTGTGGTCATCTGAGGAACAAATTTACAAAGGACGTGAGCTCACTTGCTCACTCTCTCTCTCACTCTCTCTGCCTTTCAAATAAAAATACATAATGAATCCATTAATAAAGAGCATAATGCAAGAGTGATACACATAACCACGCTTGGAAGAGTGCCTGGCATGTGACACAGGCCATTCCACAAAGCACATGCTCTCCTCACGATCACCAAGAGTATCGTGGATGCGTCTGTCTGCCTTACTGGACCGGGCGTTCTATCAAAACAAGAACTGAGCCTCATTCTAGTTGTTCCCTCAAAGCCAACCATGTGAAGGCAAAATGCAGTTGCCCAATACAGCCAGGAAGTCACCACATGGACAGATGCTGGGATTCCAGTCCTGCCCTGTCCCGCTCAGGCTGCAGGATCCTGTCTTTCCGGTCATACCACGTTGTGAGATCATCCAGCAGCATTTATGGGTCATCTGCTCCGGACCAGGTGATCTGTGAGCTGAGAGGCCAGCAGGGCAACACAAGTAATGAAACTCCCAGGCCCGGCAAAGCTCTCCTGTGGGACTCTGCTGATGGAGGCAGGGCAGAATGCTCTGCTGTCCAGAGAGTGGTGATGGAAGAACTGTGTGAGAAGGGACGTTGGCAGGAAGTGGGAAAAGGTGATAGACCGCAAGCATGACTGTCGGAGCAGAGAGGAGAGAGTGCCAAGGCCAGCCACCTTAGTGTACCTCAGCCTCACTGAAATGGATAGGAGCCTCTTCAACACCCTGGGGAGTGAAGTTGGCTTGGAGTTCAGGTTCTTCCCCAAAGCTGAAAACAATCAAATAATAGCTGCCCTAAAGTAGGGAAAGTGTGCTGGTAGATCAAAACTGGGTTTCTCCATCCATCCCCACATGCACCTTTCTCCCAGATAACTAATTAAATGAAATGCTATATATAAAATGCCTAGGACCAGAGTAGGCACGTGGTCATTACTTTGCTAGTTATTCCTATTCTTGAATACTTATTCCCTCACCCTCCCCCAGATCCCAACCTCCTGAAATGCTACAAAGGAGGCAGCTTGCTGAGAGACACTGTGATTGTATTGGTGCTTGGGGAGCACAGAGTGGAAGGGGTATGAAAGGGTAGGAGGGGGTAGCAGGGGGAGAAGGCATATGGCCCTTGTTGTGTGCCCCGCACAGACTGAGCAGCAGCCTCCATCCTTGGGACTGCCATATCATGCAGCAGAGCGCCGGGCACATGGGAGATAGACAACCAAGGAGAGACAGAAAGCTCAGTGTGGCACTGGACCCCGGACCCTGCCATTATGAGTGCTTGTCTCTATGAGCCCTGCCGTAGCAGGTAGGCCTAAGTTCTCCACGGCTTGGTTCTCCTGATGTCTCAAGTGCATACTCGCTCCAATGCCACCTGGTGTTTCGGGTGATGAGTAGGTGGTAGCCCACAGAGGCAATCTGGGTGATGTTACCGCAGGTTAGCTTGGTTGGCATTGAGATCAATCATCCCTTTCTGCAATTTCAAACTTTAGTTCAGTGTTCTCAGAGAAGACATCAATTATTAAACAAAGGAGAGCAACTCTGGCTTCTGATCAGATGGTAATTAGCGTCACCTAGCTCAGGGAGAAGTCTGCGTGCTGTCCATGCATCACCACAAAGGGTTGAGGGTTCAGTAATGATGCCCAAGTCCCAGCTGATACCAAACTCGGCTGTGTGAGCTGGAAAGACAGGTGGGAGCAGTGTAGGCTTTATTCCGATGGAGAGGAAAAGGGGTGGGGAAGGGATGGGAACAAGAGAGCAAAGGGAGAGGCCAGAGTCACGATGCAGCAGCCTTGAGACCTGCTGCTCCGCTTCCAAACCACCTGCCTGCTAACGCACCTGGGAAACAACGCAGGATGGCCCGAGTGCTTGGGACCCTGCCATCTGGAAAGAGTTTGAGACTCCTGGCTTTGGCCTGGCTGTTGTAGCAAAGTGGGTAGTGAACAAGCGTATGGGAGCTTCTCTATCTTTCTCTCTCTCTCTCTCTCTCTCTCTCTCTCTCTCTCTCTCATAATGAACAAGTAAATCTATTTCTTAAAAAAAAAAAGAGCCAAGGAAACTTACACTGACGGCACATTTATGCTCCATCTGTGTTACATATATGATCTCATCATAGTTTTCACATTGTGAGGTGGCCACTGCTATCTCTGTTTTGCTGATGATGAAAATCGAAGTTCAAAGAAGGTAAATAACTTACCCAAAAGCACACAAAACACACTGACACCTGTCTACCTCTTACCAGGAGCCCCTCTCAAGAGAAGGCAGCCACCTGTCCATGCCAAAGGGCTGTGTAGGTGATGAACAGATGCACCTGGGAAGAGTCCATCCCGCCTGGGGGTGCCACTTTGCAGAAGCACAGTGGGTGGAGAAGGAGTCTTCACTTAGCTCAGTGCCATCAGTTATTGAGGTTCCTTCAGGGAAGACCAGAAGCTTTGGAAAGCCCCTCACATGTGACAGGGGAACATGTTCTCAGGCCTTTGCAACTTCCAACAATGATGGTTGCCAACTGCTGTGCCCTTTCTTGAGTTTCTAAGCCACCTACTTGATATGACATAAGCCAGATATTCCAGTGTGGCATCCCAGGCCCATGGCAGTACATAGGAGCCAGCTGACTTCAGATTCTAAGGAAATGCCAGCTCAAACATTCTGCTTGGGACCACACCAAAATCAGCTGTCTAAAAAAACAGCCCTGTCACCAGCTCCCAAAATACTTCCCCTCTGGATGAGAAGGGTTGGTTCTGCAGTCTGAAAATAGGCTGCGTAGAAGGAAGAGATATTCTGGTGAAAAAGCCCAAGAGTGTTATTTGATCTACAATCAAACTGGGAAATTCAAACCTGCATGGATACAAAGGCCTGAAGGTGTAGCTCCTCTCTGCCCTGCTGTAGCTAGCTATCCCACTATCACACCATAGGTATAAAACTCACTATAATGCCCATCACCATTATTGCTATTCACAGTATTCACTCATTTAATCACAGCAAAGCAAAAAATAGATTAAGTAACAGATGGTTCTACTCATAGTTCATAGATGAACAAATTGAGACCCTAAGCGTTGACTTATCCAAGGTTGCTCAGGTCTGGAATCATCCATCGTTTTTGTTTACACTTCATTTGAAAGGCAAAGACACTGAGGAAGAGTGAGGGGTATCTTCCATCTTCTGTCTCAATCTGTAACTGCCTGCAACCCTCAGAGCTAGGCCCAGAAGCCCAGAACTCAACTGGGATCTCTCAGGTGGATGGTAGGGATGCAGGTGCTCAAGCCATCACCTGCCATGAGTTCTCAGGAGGCTGAATCAGAAACAAGGTCGGCAGGACTTGATCCAGGCACTCTAATGGGAATGCAGCCATCCCATGAAGCATCTTGCCCCTTCACCTAATGGCTACCCTTAGGAATCCTCACTTGTAGGTACTGTACCACATCAAGGCATGTGAGGATTCCAGAAAAAAATTACTTTTTTTCCCTTGTGTGTGCTCGTTGACACTGAGTATCCCTTCAGTCTTTCCAATGGGAGTGTATGTGTGTCCCCAAGGATTCATCCAATTGATTAAGTCCAATGAAAACTCACTCAGCACCTGCCAAAGTATCAGATGCAGGGGCAGGGCCCAGCTGCTGGGTACGTCAGGGCTCTCCTCACTGCAACTCACCCCTGTGGAGAAGCAGTACTGAGGCATAACACAGCTTGGGATGCTGCTGGCATAATATTGGGCAGCATGCTTTGTGCACTGAGCAAGAATCGAACTCTTATACTACTGACCTCTGATTTGACTCTCCAGATCGTGTCTCAATGTCTGGTTTAATGTGGCAAATTAAGTCTCTGGTTTGCTCCCGACTCCCGAGGCCTCAGGGATGTGACTCAGCCCAGCTCCGCTCCAGGCTGCCCAGTCAGCATCCCTGCTAGATTCAGCTACCCTCCTCCATCTTAAGCTCTGGGGTCACAGAGAGGAGGCTGAGACTCGCACATAGTGGAGTCAACTCAGGGGGCTGAGAATCCCACACGGGAGGGCGTGGCCAATTTCCTGCAGAAGGAAGCAGGATGCTACCACGTGGCCTCATCCTCACATATTTCTACCTCCAGTCCAGCAGCCATGAAGGGTGGTGGGCTTTGAGGGTCTTTCTCTCGGCAGTCTGTACATGGGAGATGCAAGGACCAATGAACCCCAGTCCTTCCCTCCTTGAAGGAACTTATAGTCCCGCAGGGAAATGAAATTATCCACAAGTAGTTCAGAGGTCAGTGTGTGGTCTGTGGACACACGAAGGGCTCACTGTGATCTCAACTCCAGCAGTCAAGGAGTCACAGACCTGGAGGATTAGCTGTGCTTTGATGGCCGCTCCAGGAAACACAACCAGTAGTGACCCTGCAGGGTCAAAGAACGCCATGGCTGGGGATCATCCAAGATTGAAGCATTGGGCGTAGGAGATGCCAGAGGGAGGGGATGGAACTCAGCCTTGGGAAACCAGCCAGGCCGTATAAAAGTGCTTGGCTCTTGTCCTCCTCCAAGACAGACACAACACTTGCATGTTTGTTTCCCGCAGCCTTTCCCCCGCCCCTTCCTTGGTCTCTGGAAGAGGCAGGCCACAGGAACTTAGTACCACTCCGCTCACCTTTGCCACACACATCTCAAACCTGACAGGTCCAAACCAAACTCTTGTTTTCACCCCAGACCTGCTCTTCCTGCCGTCTTTCCCATCTTTCTGCTACATGAATCAAAATCTCTCCTATCCCATCATCAAACCCTAACAGTTTATCCTGGAAGTATACTTAGAATCCAACCACCAGGACCCCTCAGCCCCTCCTCAGTCCAACCACCAGGACCCCTCAGTCTCTCCTCAATCCAGCCACCAGGACCCCTCAGCCCCTCCTCGGTCCAACCACCAGGAACCCTCAGCCCCTCCTCGGTCCAGCCACCAGGACCCCTCAGCCCCTCCTCGGTCCAGCCACCAGGACCCCTCAGCCCCTCCTCGGTCCAGCCACCAGGACCCCTCAGCCCCTCCTCGGTCCAGCCACCAGGACCCCTCAGCCCCTCCTCGGTCCAGCCACCAGGACCCCTCAGCCCCTCCTCGGTCCAGCCACCAGGAGCTGCAATCTGCACATGGTGAGAGCCTCCTGCACGTGCCCAGAATGAATTTCTACCCAAGAGCAAAAGAGACCCTTGAAAAGGGTATCCCACTGTGTCAGTCACCCCTCTGTCCAAAGCCCTTCAGTGCTTTTGCTGCCATCTGAAGTAGTCATTACCGGCCTCTGTGTTCTGCCTGGCCTTTCTGCTCTCTCTGCCCGCCCCCGCCTCCTCCTGTGTCACCCCCAGCAAGCTGCTCTCCCTGCCTGCTGGCTGTACACCAAGCATGCTGTGCCCATGGCCTGACTTGTTTCTTGGCAGGTCAGTGGCTCAGCCTACCCCTCCAATCAGGTCTCTGCTCAATTATTTCTTGTCCAAGATGCCGTTTCTGCCCTCCCCATGCAAAAAAGCAGTTCTACAACAACCATTCTCACACCTCCGCCTTGTTTTTATCCAGTACACTTACCCCACTGGGCGCATTATATTGCACTTGCTCATCTGTTTGCTTATTTCTCACCTATCTGTTTGCACTGAGAGTGAACCCTGTGAGAGCAAAGACTGCCTAGCTCACTGGTGCGTCGCACTAGGACCGGAGCAGTAGCTGCTCCATGAGCATGCCAGGCAAGCAGCAGTGGCACTCTGCACCTTTCTGTAACGTCTGCTTTGAGCAAGTGAATTTGAAGAGTCAGAGACTCCACCAAGGATCACCAAAACCAGCCAAGGCTTAATCTCTTAAGACACCCATGTCCTATATCCAAGTACCTGGGTTCAAGTTCTGCTTCCAGCTCCTCACTCCAGCCTCCTAGTAACAGAGATCCTGAAAGGCAGCAAGTGCTGGCTCCAGAGGCTGAGTCCCCAGCAGCCACGTGTGAGAACCAGCCTGAGAACCCTGCTTCCAGCCTGAGCCCAGCCCAGGCTATCTGCAAGCATAGAAGGGTGAGCCAGCAATATGGGAAGTCTTTCTCTCCCTCCCTCCCTCCCTCTCAAATAAATGAATGAAAACTGAAAACCAAAGATCCTCAAAGACATGTATACGCTAATCCAAGGCAGCTTGGACGGGTGAGGCGTGAAGCCGCAGCAGTTCCTGGGCAAACTCTTCCAGTAAAAAGCTCTGGCGATGGCCTGATTCAAAAAGACGAGGGCCCTGTCATGTAATACAATGTAATTAATGAAAAAAAAATAAATTATTATGAAGTACATTTAAAAAAAAAAAGACGAGGGCCCCATTGGGAAGCTGCCCACAGGAAGCTGCCAGCAATGGCTGGTCCAACAACTCAACCCTGCTTCCTGCTTCCTCCTCTTTAGTCCAGTAGTCCCAGCTCTGCCCAGGCCTCATCATCACCGGATGGCAGGGGCAGCTGCGAGCCTTACACCCTTAGCTGGCAACCCCCATTACACAGAACCCAAAACGGCTGCCCCTCCCTCGGACCAATTTAACAGTGAAGAAAGCTTTCTAGAACTCCCGGGGCAGGTTTACACTTCAGCGCTCCTGGCAGAGTTGAATCCCACATCCAGCCCTCCTCACCAGCGACTGGCAAGAAGCGATGTTTGTGACAATCCCAGCTTCATCAAGAGTCAGCGCAGACCGGAGAGGGTTCACTGCCCCCTGAAACTAGGGTCTTGGGATGTTAAAACAAAACCAAGCACCGGGGCTAATGTTGTGCTGCAGCAGATAAAGCCATCACCTGCAACACTGGCATCCCACAGGGCTTTATGTCCCATGCCCAGGCACGTCCTCGCTGCTTCATTTCTGACACAGTCCTTGCCAATGGCCTGGGAAAAGCAGTGGAAGACGACCCACATGCATGGCACTCAGCCACTCAGATGGGAGACTGGGGCAAGGTTCCTCACTCCCGGTTTTGGTCTGGCCCAACCCTGGTCATTGTGGCCATCTGGGGAGTAAACCAGCAGATAGAGGAAGATCACTCTGTGTCTATCTGTCTTTCTCTCTCTGCAGCTCTGAATTTTCAAATAAAGACATACATTTTACAAGAAAAACAAGCATCTGTTAGGAAGGCAAGGGGAGCAGGGCCGTAGCCATTGTAACAGGTGATGGGTACCCCTAATAGGTGTCCAGCTCCTAACTCCTGAAACCTTTGAATGTCAATTTTGTTGGTCGTTCTAAGTGTGATTAAATTAAGGGTCTGGAGATGAGACAATTAGCCAGGATTAGCCAGGTGGGCCTGGTGGAATATAAGGGCTCTTTATGCAAGAGAAATCTGATAAAGAAGAGAAGACTATGTGAAGACAGGAGCTGACATCAGAGCACCGTGGTCACAGGCCCCTCCCCAGGAATGAGGACAAGCTGGGAGCCAGCAGCATCTTCCCTGCAGCTCCCAGGAGGAGCCAACCCCACTCACATCTTGGTTCCAGCCCCTTTGGAGATCCATTGCAGAGCTCTGACCTCTGGAACAGCAAAGTACTAAATTGGAGTTGTTGTAAGCCACTTCACTGCTACAGCACCAACAGGGACCTAATGTACATGCAACTGGGAACCCTGGAGCGCCTATTGCAAGCAGAAAAGGCACTGGGCAAAGATGATGGGATCTTCAAGAATCCTTCTATTCCAGAAATCCTCGCAACAGGGGCTTCCATAGCAGCCAGTGAGCTTCTGGCTTCTTCCACGGTAATCAGGGACCGAGGCCAGCCCTGTGCACAGTCCCCTCCCCTCAGCGGGGCGCGCTTTATAGCATCGCTATAGGAAGCACGATTTTCAGAGCTGAAACAGAGATCATCTCATTTTTGAAGAGCATTCGCTTGCCTTGCTTTTTCTTTCTTTCTTCTTTCCCCAGTGGGAGGAGAAGAAAAAGCCAACTTCATGCCCTGAAGTAGAAATAATTACTTGGCGGACTTGAAGCCCACATTCCCACTGCCTATGCGTTCTGATCAAAGTCAGTCATGAATTAGGAGCACACCAGGGCCCACTATTCACTCTTTCTTTAAATAATCTTTCTGCCTCTCTTCTTGGAGAAACAAAATTTCACAGTGAACACTGGTATTAACCATAATGATAATGTTTCAGGTGGATGTTCTCAGAGAGCCTCAGCGTCATTAGGCACTTAATGCGATGACACTTCTCCCAGCAAGCCAGGTCAGTTTTGTTCTTCTCTTAGCAACGGGGATGCAGGTGCTGAGAGAATCAACGCTGGCCCATAAACTTGTCATCCATCAGTCACAGAGTCCAGGCTGCAAACCAGGTGGCTGGAATCTGAGATCTTGCCAACATATGGAGAATCAGCATGGGCCAATGTCCTGCAGAGTTGGCGAGGTGGCGGGGTGGGAAGCAGCTTTTCAAGCGCTAACAGGATTCAATGCAACACCCCCATTCTTTAAGGGGAGACAAGACTTGTGAATAATACTAAGGGAAAAGAAGACAGCGGAAAGGTGGGACCGGGAGGAAGGAGGCAAACTGCGGGGGTGTGCTGTGCAGAATGCCCATGGACTTGGATTCTCACCATCAGAGGGACATCCTGCACCACCCAGCCTGAACACATATCTCTTCTACCTGGAGACCACCAGCAAGTGCTAGCCCAGCAGAGGAAATCACATTCGACCTTTACAAATCAGGCCTCTGTGCTCCTCCATGACTGGCAGGGACCTGGATTTAAGGCGCCACCTCTATCTTGCAGCACCACAAGGAGACCAGAACCAGGCCTGTGGCCCAACTCTGAAAAGCACACACGCAGATGGACGGGTACGGCTTGACGCATGTCACCTGCACAGAAATGAGTGAATCCTTTTCAGGAGCCCACTGCCTCCCCCAGGCCCAGGAGGTGATTTCAAGGCATCTCTTCAAATGGAGAGGTACGAGTGAGTGAGCGTAGCAGCCCCAGGCTGTAAGCTTTGATCCATGGAATAGTCTCTCCTGCCTCCCCCCCTCAAAAAGAGGCAGGTTCCAGAATTTCAAACAAAAAAGTGGTATGTTGTTTTGCCAAGTGAAGGCATTTGAAGAGGAAATGAAATGATCAGATACTTATACAATCATTCTGTCTTAAAAAGGGCATTTTCCCCTGGGGAAACCACAGAAGATGGCCCATGTCTTGGTGCCCTCTCACCCACGTGGAAGACACAGGTGGTGCTCCAGGCTCCTGGCTTCGCCCTGGTCTGACGCAGGCCATGTGGCCCTCTGAGAGTGAGCCAGCAGACGGAAGAGCTCTCCCCCTCTCTTTTTGTCTCTTCCTCCCCCTGGGTGACCCTCCCAGTCAAACATTGTTTTTTATTTTAAGTCTCAGAATTCAAACAGAATACATCCAGCTCCGTGGAAAACACCACATGGTCCTTATTTTTCCCATCTCATTGCACAATAGAAAGAACCTTGCCACATTCTGTCACCAGCTACAACCTGCATTCGGAGACCACTGGGCCCCACACTTCCTGAGGTGCAGGCTCTTGGCAAGATCCCAGTTGCCATCTTAGCCTTGCAGCCTAATTCAAGACAAACCATGCTTTGCACCTGGCCGGCTCTCCTGACAACCAAGGTATGAAGCAAAGTTGCAGCGAGATCTGCAGAGAGCAAGTGTCAGGGCCGCATCCAGATGTGGTCAGGAGGCGAGAGGGGTGTGAGGCAAGCGGGTAGCACACGTGTGTGATGAGCAGCACAGCCCTCTTCTTGCCTGTCTGTCTCCTGGTAGCAATGCTCACAGCGGGCAAATCGTCAGATAAGACAGACAATGAGACAGCCCACTGTTCTAATTCTGGAGCTGCGATGCTCCCTCATTAATATGGGAAAATGTGTTTAAAAGCTGCTGATAAACAGCTGCACAAAGGCAGAAGAGTGGCTCCCAGCTCATTTGCAAGCTTTATTGGCTCACCAACATGGCGTGAGGAGTGCGGCTTGGCCTGCATGTGTAAATGGGGTAATTTGCTGTAATGCTCCACTTGATCGGTGCACACTTGGCCACAGCATCTCTCCCTAGCCGGAGTTTAAGGACACTTCTGATTTACACAGTTTCATAAACTGCCTTCATTCTTCGAAAGAGCTGACAGGTCTACCAGTAGCATTGTTTTCATAGTCCAACTTACCAATCAAACACCAAGAGCGACTGGCTCCTATGCATTGCACCGTTCCTGCTCACGCAATTCCTACTCACTCTAAGAGCCCTTAATTAAGAAATTAGATGTGTTATATATAAATCTCCGAGCTGGCAGAAGCAAAGTGCATTTCCTTGGTGAAGGGAACAAAATTTTATCCTAATTCAAGACCAGACCAGGAGTTAGAAAAGAGGTTTGCTGAAAATCTGATGACTAGAGCAGAATTGCAAACCTCACAGACGCCCCTGCCCACACACACACACACACACACACACACACACACACACACACACTCCACACCTCGCCCAGGCCCAGGAGCAGAAGGCTCACTGACCTTGCCTCAGGATCGCTCGGCTGCACTCTCCCCTCTGGAGCACAAGTTCACAGACACTCGGTTCTGGTGACCCCCTTCCTCCATCCTCTGTCCCTTGCTGGCGACACATTGACAGCTTCCTCAGGCGCCTCCTGTGTGTGCCCACAGCAGGCCACAGCAACAGTGAGCTGGCAGAACTGATTCCACCAGGACCCTGTTCAACCCTGGCCTGCGGAGGTCATTTTCCTTGATGCCCTTGCCTTGACCGCCACCACATCCCAACCAGGAATTACAGCCTGCTGCAGGGCCTCCTCCAGGCAAACAGCAAACTGCTGCTTGGTTCCAGGTGGCAGCTGCTCCCTTCCTCCCAGGGTGGAATTGTGGATTTGTGTAATTTGTATATGGTTTTTTGTTTGTTTGTTTGTTTGCAGATGGCTTGCTGACGACCAGGCGGTATGGTGGTTAGAGGAAGGGTGGAGCTCTAGGACTGTGTTCTGCTCGGTAGAAGGCAGATCATGCAAAGGTAGGTGTTCAGAACTGTCATTTAACTAATGGGAAGAGCACTGGCTCATGGAATTATTCAAGCAATACTTGGAACAGGGTGACTTAGAGACAGGGTCTCTTTCTACTGGCTTCTAGATCATTCTGACACACACATATAACATTTCTCCTCTAGCCTTGCTCTCCTGGACCTCCCTCGCCACTCTGCCACCTAGAAGACTCCTGGGGCAGCTCTGGGTGACAGTGATATCCCGCCAGAACCACCGCCACCAAAGGAAATGTGAATGCTTTATGAAAGTGCCAAGGTAGGAAGTCTTGGAACTGCAGACACAGCAGGAAGCTAAAGCTCTTGACATAGAATTTGACCTAATTAAGACACTACCTGGGCAAAGCATTCCAACAGCAATTACAATGGCTATAAATGGGTGCATGCCTTCTAATACTAAGAGATGCTTGAGCCAGAAGGAAGCGTTCAGCAGGGTCAGAGGAGGAAGGAGTCATACACACAGATGTCCCTGGCCTTGACCTCAGGCAGGGCGCTGTCCTTCCGTCAGCTGCACCCAAGGCTGACGGCTGGCGCACCCAGAAGCTCGCTGGCTCCCTCTCCAAGAGCTTGTAGTTCTGCCTCCCGACTAGTTTCTGGGAAGTAGAGTCTTGCCTCTCTCACCACAGCACCGCAGTGTGCGCTGGCACTCCCTCGGCACCACACCTGCAGCCGCCTCCACAGATGCAGGGAAGAGTCCAGCTCAGTCACAGTGGGAGCTCACATGATCATCTCTGGACCAGATGTGATTTGTGAATATTTTCTGGCAGTTATGAGGTCCTTGTGAAGAGAAATTATTCATTCCAGTCTACTTGTAATATCGAGCCCCTATTAGACACGGGCACTGTGCCATGGGCTGGAAATACCAAAACAAGTTGTCACATCATGCCCACCCTGAGAAGTCACCAGCTTAGTGGGAAAAAAAAGATGTATCTGTCCCTTCCTCTATCACTCTTTCAAACAGGTAAATCTTTTCTTTCTTAACTTTTTTTTTTAATTTCTTCAAAAGGCAGACTTACAGAGAGTGAGGAAGAAACAGAGATCTTCCATTCTCTGGTTCAGTCCCCAAGTGGCTGCAGTGGTCGGGCTGGGATCAGGTCAAATCCAGGAGACTAAAATCCCGTCTGGGTCTCCCACATGCGTGGCAGGAAACCAAGCCCTAGGGTCATCTTCCACTGTTCTCCTAAGTGTTAGCAGAGAGCTGGGTGGAAAGTGGAGCAGCCAGGACTGGAAACAGAACCCGTATGAGATGCCAGTTTTTGCAGACAGCAGGCTTGCCCACCAGGCCACAACACCAGGCAAACCAATAAAGCTTTAGAAAACTAACTAACTAATGTCAACAAGGGACAATACTGTGGCTCACTGGGTCAAGCCCCACTCAGGATTCCACGATTCCCGTTCAGCTTCCTGCTGATGAATGAGCCTGGGGAGGCGCTGGGACAGCAGGTGACAGCCTAGGCACCTGGGTTCCTGTCACCCTCACGGGAGACCCACATGGAATTTCGAGCTCCTGGCTGCAGTCCAGCCTAACCCAACCTTTGTAGACATTTGGAAGAATGAACTAGCAGGTGGACGATTTCTCTTGCTCTCTCTTCATTTCCCTTCTCTTCTCTCTCTGTCATTCAGACTTCCAAATAAATAAATGAAACTTTTACTTTTTAAAAAAATGTAGTCACCTCTCTACATTATCCAAAGAATGAAGGAAGATGATACACAAAGCACCCAGCAGCCATCATTACTGTACGAAGTGGGGTGAGTTCTCTGAACTTTGCCTTGCTTTGGCAAAATATTTCCCTGGGCTAAGAGAATTCAAAACATGCATCAACTTGTACCACATGCCTGGTACAAAATCCCAGTTACTATTATTTGAAATGTTTATTACTACAAACACACCCTCAATGTAATAACAAAAAATGCTTTACCATTTAAATTATGTTCTCATATTCCAAGGACAAGATTACAGCCTGGAAATGGGGACTTTAATTAAGGAGATTTAGAAAAATTGATTAACCTCTCGTGGCCATGGTTTTTCCATCTATAAAGTTACCTTCTCAGAACCTTCCAGATCAACCCCTCTGCCTCAGAGGCAGAGTCAGGGCCACCACAGCACATTTACCAACAGCACACAGGGTGGCAATGACTCTGCACTGAGCATGGCTGCTCATCAGCCTCCTGATTTGTTTGTGAACTCAATGAGGGCTGACAGTTCTCTCACCTCTTCTATGTGCCATTGAGGGTCCTAAGTAAATGTTCACTGAATAAGCAAATCCCAAGTTCCACCTGAGAATTCTGGCACCCAGATCCCATATGGGTGCCGGGTCTAGTTCCTGCAGCTCCACTTCCCATCCAGCTCCTTGCTTATGGCCTGGGAAAGCAGTCGAGGACAACCCAAAGCTTTGGGACCCTGTACCCACGCGTGGGAGACTGGGAGGAGGCACCTGGCTCCTGGCTTGGGCCATTGCGGCTGCTTGGGGAGTGAATCAGCAGAAGGAAGATCTTTCTGTCTCTCCTCCTCTGTATATCTGACTTTCCAATAAAAATAGACAAATCTTTTTTAAAAATCACCAGTTTAGATAATGGGAGATGTGCTTTTCCGTCAGAAAACTCTCTATTTTTATCAGCTTCTACAAAGGAATAAATTTGAAGCGATTGTTTTCTTTGCAAATAATGTTAGCATCAATTGCCTTTAAATTGCAAGTCACTCCAGGGCATTCAAAAATCAATTTGATCTAGTAAATTTCGATGTCTCTACAACTTACCTGTTATACAAAGCAAATGTGGCTGGATCGTGACCCAGGGGTTAATGGACACACATTATCAGGATGGCTGTTGCCTCTGGTGGGCCTGGGGATCGGTTTGTTGTTTTTCATAAAGAAAAAAGCTGAGGAATTGCATAATGAAGTCCTGACCAGAAGACACCACTTTGTTCTTAATTCGTAGGTATTGATTCAAATATCCAGCAAGGTGGGAATGAAACCTGGAAGAAGAATCAAACCCAAATAATTTTTGCTCTGGGAAAGTGAGGTTTCTTCTCAATCCCAAACCATGATTGCAGAACACAAATACGATGAAAATATCAGTGATTACATTCTACAAACACGGTCTCTTAAAACTCAGAAACAACACTTGTATGTCAAGAGCTTCTATTCCAAGAACCCAATTTGGGAATCATTAACACATACACACACACACACACACACACACACACACTTTCCAGCTCAGAATCTGGATTTACAGACATGGTGACATCTCTGGCAAGTGGGATCCATGTGTCTCCTCGGAATCTCCTCCCCTAGTGGCTGTTTCATAGGAAGGTGTTCCTCTGGGTCATCTTCTCGTAGGATTAAGTCACCAGTGAGCAAGGGAAAACAAGCGGGCTGGTATGCAGACAAGGTGAAAAGCAACATTGCAAAGGGCACCTTGCTCATGGGCCGGCACCGGCCTGTGTGCACACACGGGGCCCCATAGCCAATCCACCCAGGTTTCGCCTTCAGGGGTGCCACTGTAGCCATTCCCAGTTTTTTTCTGGAAAGGCAAGGAGAGCAGGTGTCAGCCTGACCATGCCCCTTGCAGCTGCCTGGATGGTACTGGCCATCACAGGCTTCAAGGGCAAACTCCATGACCCAACGCTGCCTTACACTCCAACCCCAGGTGTGCTATCTGCACAGCCAGCAGTGACGTCTGCTTTGACCTTAACCTGCAGAGGGTGATACAACTTAGACATCGTATGTATTCCCCTCACCCCAAACTATATGCATTTCCAAGCTACCTATATTTGGGCAGGTTTTGTGGCACAGTGGGCTAAGCCATTGCTTGGATTCCACCTCCCTTATGGCGCGCCACTTTGAATCTCGGTTGCTCAACTTCTCCAGCTCCCTGCTAATGTGCCTGGGACACAGCAGATACTAGCCCTCATGCCAAGTACTTGAGTTCCTCCCATGGGGGACATATGGATGCCTCCCTCTCAAATACGTAACCAACACCCATATATTTTATGCATACCAAGTGTCTTTAGTAAACCAGCTCCCACTTCTTTCAGGAATTTCTGTGTTTACACTTCGGTCAGCCTCACCAGATGGATTTAAGTGTCAAGGTCATTTTTGTTGAATCAACAGTGCAAAGCATGACACACAATTGGGTTGGCATTTGATGAGTAAGTAAACCAGTGTGCCCAGGTTCAGGGCAATGTGGCTCATCCTAACTGAAGTCCCACCCTTGGCCACCGTGCAAGCTCAGACGACTTCACCTCTAGCATCGGTGTTTTATTCCTCAAATATAATGTGCAGAAACCACAACACTGGACACTGTAGAATTTACACCAGGGGACCCTACACAAAGAACATGCTAAATATCATTACCACAGTTTTTAAATTCAGAATACCTAACCACTGCCCTATTAAAAGAATTAGAATGTTTATCTAGCTTAGTCCCAAGATCCTTGAAAAAAGATTTATTTATTGGGCCCGGCGCAATGGCCTAGTGGCTGAAGTCCTTTCCTTGCACACGCCAGGATCCCATATGGGCGCCGGTTCTAATCCCGGCAGCTCCACTTCCCATCCAGCTCCCTGCTTGTGGCCTGGGAAAGCAGTCGAGGACGGCCCAAAGCTTTGGGAACCTGCACCCGCGTGGGAGACCCGGAAGAGGTTCCTGGTTCCCAGCTTCGGATCAGCGCGCACCGGCCATTGCGGCTCACTTGGGGAGTGAAACATCAGATGGAAGATCTTCCTCTCTGTCTCTCCTCCTCTCTGTATATCCGACTTTGTAATAAAAATAAATAAATCTTTAAAAAAAAGATTTATTTATTTTTATTAGAAAGATTTGTAGAGAGAAAGAGCGAGAGAGAGAAAGATCTTGCACCCACTGGTTCACCCCCCAGTGGCTGCCATGGCCAGAGCTGAGCCAATCTGAATCCAGGAGCCACAAACTTCTTCCAGGTCTTTCACATGGTTTCAGAGTCTCATCCAGATCTTGTGGGGAAAAGCTCACTTCCTGAGATCTCATTTCACAGCTGAGATGTGAGATCACAGCCTTCTACAAAGGGAAGAAGTCTCAGGCCCTGAGGTGTGGTAAGCTCTCTTTCCTTGCCAGCAAGGACCAGGTGCAGGTCTTAAACATTGAGTGATTACGGAATAAAGTATTAGGAACAACTCTGTCATGTTTGAGGCTCTGGAACTGTCGAGGGAAGCCATGAGAACCCTCACACTCCCTTGAGATTCTTAAAAAAATGAGTCCGTGAATGAGCTTTCTCTAAGATGAGTAGGGGCCAGGAAAACAAGCAGTCTGCACTTGGTGTAAGACAAGTTCATCGGTGACGGACATTATTCCTGACAAGTGCCAAAGCTGGAGCCAGGAGTATGCAAGAGGAAGACGGTGTGGGAAGTACCGTCTCCCCCTTAGTAAGATGATGATTGAAACATTGTAATGTGGTGCTAATCCCCATTCAAAATAACTGGAGTCTCATTAAAAAGCCGTTTCTGAAGGGCTTGAAGGAGTGATGGGCTGGCCTAAGAACTTGAGCACAGGCAGCCAAGGCCATGCTTGGGGCCGCCCCAGCTAAGTCCCCACCACTCCATTGCTTCCAGATCACGTTACCACACATGCAATTTTCAGCTTAATATGGAAAATGGAAGGAGAAAAAGTCACTTTCATTCCACTCTCGAGGGGGAAAATGTGTCAGGGAAACTCATGTGAGTAGAGAGGCCTAAATTACACACCTATTATGCTTTGCAAGCGAGAGAGTACTTTGCATATTCCCTCTTGGGTGCAAATATTCTGAGTGTAGTGGAGAGGTGAATGCCGCCTCTTGCTCCTCTCCTCGGTTGCTCAGAGGAACAGACCGAAAAGAAAGCAGCTTTCTAGGGGGGAGGAAGAAAGCTTTGATGCCAGGCAACCTGAAGTCTGAGTGGGGCTTCTCTCAGAGTGTGTGTAGGTGAGGGATTCACAGCTTTATAGCCATATAAGGGGATTAGACAGGAATGGTGATATGCGATAAAGACACTTAAACGGAATTTAACGGTTTGTTCTCTTTCAAATTATTGAACATTAAGTTTAAATGTTTTCATATAAATATTAAATTTTATGAGCATAGCAGAATTGCAAATTTGCACACTGATACTCAGCTTTTCAAGGAAAAGTGGGTGTCTTTATTTCCTGTCACTAAGCCACGCTTCCTCTATGTTTGTACCCAGTTGAGGAGCTGGGGGGACCCTGAATCAGTCAATTAATAATATCTCAGGTGCTTCCCTTTGAAGCAATGTCTTTTGGTCTTTCTTGTTTTAAGTGAGACAAACTGTTCTTGAGGTATCCCCAATAGCTCAAAGTGATGGCGAAAGGGCAGGTGACCTACATATGGTGGCCTTGTCCTTGCTGCCAGGTGGCTTGGTCCAAGCCGGACCTGGATCTTCTGGAGCACACACACAGCTGGCCCCTGCCCGCCTCTGGGACACAGGTACTCCCTTGTGGAGCTGACACCATAGCAGGTTGCCGGGAGGAGGTACTCTGCCGCAGATCACGAATGTGGTCGCCACCAGGATCCTGCTTCTTGGCTCCCAGCTCGCCTGGGACAGACTGTCAAGGTTTGGCCACTTTCCCTGCAGCCTCACAGCCTTCCAATTCTCCCAGGCTGAAGGCAGACAGCGATGACGGGCCCTAACCTCTCCCACTCAGATCCACATCTTTCTAGTACAACCTGCTCTGTTCCCCAGGTTTCGCCTCACAAAGGAGGGGAAATGTTTCTCTTACAGCTGCGCTTGCGATGTTTCCCTACAACTAGTTTTAACCAGCTGAAGCTATCAAAGGACCATGACTTTAAGTCTTGCCCCAAGCACCAAGCAGCTAAATCCAAAAACAATTAAGAACAGGGCATTCCCTCTCATTCGTCAGACCGCTGTTGGTTCGTGTGCAGTAACATGGTGTGTTTGAACCGAGCATATGCACACACGTGGTGACACTGTGCCCGAGTGAAAACGCGCATCAGGCGCTAACAGGCCCACCAAGAGCCTCCTCCCTTCCAAGCGCATAAAACGTCCTGCGAGTCCTGCTCACCCAAAGTGTGCCGCAGCATTCTGCCTTAGAAGAGCCGAAGCTCAACATTGGCTTTGGTGAGCACTGAGGCAGCCCTGGGACGTCCAGGGAGGTTGCCAACAGCAGGAAGAGGACACAGGCGTTTGAGGGCTTTGCCTTGCCCTCACAGCCACTCCTCTCCTCCACTGCGCTTCTCCGCTTTGCGGAGGTCGTCCCCTGCATCAGGGTTCCCAGGGAAGTTAAGCCTCGTGGCCTAGCACCAATACCAGACGGGATAGAGAAAAACGGGCTGCACACAGGGGCACACAGTAGAGAGCATTTTTAAACTATGATTTCCATAATACATGTGTATCATGAAAGAACAATTGATAGTTAAATCTGACAGAGATTTTTTTTTTTAAACTCAAGATTTTACTTACTGAGACCTGTGCTATGGCGCAAGGGGTTAAGCTACACCTGTAATGCCAGCACCCCGTAAGGGCATCAGTTAGATTTCTGGCCGTTCCACTCTTGAACCAGCTCCCTCTTAGTGTGCCTGGGAACTCAGTGGGAGATGGCCCAGTGCTCAGGTCCCTGCACCCACGCAGGAAGATGTTCCTGGATTCTGTCTTCTATCTCACCCGGCTCTAGCCATTGTGGTCATTTGGAGAGAGACCCAGCAATCTTTAAATAAAGTCTCATTCTACTTTGCACTAGTAATATTTTCCATGTTTTCCTTTTAAGTACTTAACACAGGGCCTGGCATGATAGCCTAGTGGCTAAATTCTCACCTTGAATGTGCCAGGATCCCATATGGGTGCCGGCTCATGTCCCAACTGCTCCTTTTCCCATCAAGCTCCCTGCTTGTGGCCTGGGAAAGCAGTAGAGGATGGCCCAAAGCCTTGGGACCCTGCACCTGCATGGAGACCCAGAAGAAGTTCCTGACTCCTGGCTTCAGATCGGCTCAGCTCTGACTGCTGTGACCACTTGGGGAGTGAGCCGGTAGATGCAAGATTTTTCTGTCTCTCCTTCTCTCTGTAAATCTGCCTTTCCAATAAAATAATAATTATTTAAAAGTACTTCGCATGTACCAGGCACTTTTCTGAAAAGCTGACCCTTTAACTCTTGAAATTAAGTATCTTAGGAGGACCGAGGGCATCCTTTGCACTGAGGCCTGCTGCGTGCTCAGCCCCTGGAGAGTGGATTTGGTCACTTAGTCTAAGAAGCGAAACAAAAGCGGGGAACATCAGGCAACGTGGAGCGAAGTGTCTGATTTGTGTCCAAGGAAATTTTGTCCATATTTTTAAGATGAAAAAAAAAAGCCCAATAACAAGAGAGTGAACTTGGAAGTAAGGGACTCAGTCCCCAGTTCTTCCTGAATAAAGGAATTTTGGTGGGTTTTTTTGTTTGTTTTTCTCTTCATACCTGATCACACACTGAAGCCATTTGCTGGAATAACTCAGGGAAATCACTTTCTCCCTCCACAAAAATCAGCCAGAGACAAACATGTACTATCAAATTATCAGGGTTTAATCACTGACAACATCAGAACCACAGTGCATTAATGTAAAAACCGGTATGTACAATTACACACTCACACACACACACAATGCTCTTTGTGAGCAGCAATTTTCAGCAAATCTGACTAACAGTAAGAGTCATTCCTATCTGGGGTTTGAAAGGAGAGATGGAAATTTCCAAGATGCCCCCGCCTCTGTCTGGCTCCAGTGACCCCCGAGCAGCAATTTGCAGAGGCCCGAGGTGGCAGGGAGGCATTAGCAGTACCAGGCACTCATGCCTTCCCTTGTTCGGCGGAGGAGACATCTTCCATCATTTATTACACTGATGTTCCACCCATCTGCATCATTAGGTTCAGTAGTTACCATGACAATGTGATGCCTTCAGCAATCTAACTTGATAGCCAGATGCCAGAATGTGAAAAAAATAGGACCAGCCAAGAAAGTGAGAGAAATATAATTAATCTGAACCACAGAGAGAATATACGCAAAACTAGGACCAGGAGAAAAACCGCTGAATTGTCACTGAGAAGGGAATGAGGAAGGGTGAGAGCTACCACATTTCAGGGGAAAAGGCGTTGCTGACTACGGCCACAGGGCCTGGGGAGAGGAGGGGAGTCTGGGAGGTGGCTCTGTGCCCCTGCCACCCCACCACACCCAGCTCTGTGCCCCTGCCACCCCACCACACCCAGCTCTGTGCGCCTGTCACCCAGCTCAGTGGGCTCAGCCCTGACTCTGGTTGTGGATTCTAAAGGTCCTCGCATTATTGCCCAGGCTCCCTGGCCACCCTCATCTCAAACAGCCACCAGCAGACACTACTCCCTTCCAATTTGCTGTGGTCCCCCCGCCCCCGCTGCCTTCCTATGACATCATTTCTGCCATTCTGAAGCAAATCTTAAGAGCCTGCCCTGAGATACGTCTAAGGACGCCCTGTTCCCTGGCCTCCAAAGAGTTAGGTGGAGGCAACAGACCCCACAGACCTCCAGAGCAGCCAGGAAGTTGAGAAAGGCAGAGTAGTATAAACATCACAGTCCTGGCACCTGAGCCTGGCTGGGTGGTCGCTCTCAGCAGGGCTGCGTGGGGTAGCGGCGCTGAGCCAGGCGGTTTGGCCGATTGAGGCCAGTAGCCATGGGCAGCTGAAAAACAGAATAAACGTGATACCAGAGGAGGGCCAGGTGTTCGGCACCGCCATGAGGATGCCACTTGGAATGCCCGCTCTCCCATACCCAATGCCTGGGTTTGAGTCTTAACTCAACTTTCTACCTTCTTTCAAGTGGACACTGGAAGACAGATGTGATAGCTCAGGTGGTCGGGTCCCTGGCACCCATGTGAGAACCTAGACTGTGTTCCTTCCTGCCTCGTGGACTTGGTGTGACCGTGTAGAACACTTCTGCTCCAGCTGGCTTGCCTTTCCCTGGTGCCTCCACCTCTTATATATGGGAGTGGTGAAACAAATTCAACTTCATAAACAAAAGGGAGACCATATAACACATGAGCAGTGCTAAGTCTGCCCCTTGGGTGCTGAGGAGCAGGGGGCTTGGTCTCTCTCCAAGTCGGCTAGGAGCCCTCACCCCAAGACAGAGTGGTGCACCTGTGCCGCTGACCCAAATACCAACTGTGCCTCTCCCACGTCAAGATTAAGAGCAACATTAATTAGAGCTGCATTTATTGAACATTGTCTGGGGCAGGCTTTTCAGGAACCCATCTATAAGGTAGCTACTGCCAGCCCCATTTACTAACACAGACGTTGAGACGTTGCTTAAACAACTGCTCAAGATGGAAGCGCCTATGATGAGCAGTAGGCTGGAATTATAATCCCAGGTCTCCTTAATCCGAAGCCGGGAGCCCCCAACCCCACCCCAGGAGGGCTTCCTTACCTGCGGAACCTGGGATGGGTTGTAGAGAGGGACAGCCCCCTCCAAGGAAGGTGGAGGAAGTAGAACCCCAGGACCGGAGTAGAGCTCAGAGGACACACCCTGTGATAAAAAGTAACAGAAAATGGCATTGGTGGCCACGGTCCCACAGGGAGGACACCCTGAGCATCAGCTTTAGTCAGGAGAAGTTCATGGGGAGAATCTCTCAATAGAACGGGGAATAGCAAGCAAACACTGCCCAAGTGGGCACAGCAAGTCCTTGGTCCAGGAGACAGCACAGAGGCTTAGGTGTAAGGAAAACCCACTGTAAATTACACTGATGTTCTCATAAGCACCACCCTACTTTGTCCAGGACCTCACATCACCAAGAGCACTCTAATCAGGATTCAAGAATTAAACGCGCTTTCCTAGCAAGAGGTGTGAACCCCATGCTGACGTGACCAAGTCATCAGGAACCTGTTATAACCCGAGGTCAGGGCTGGGCTGGGGCTTTCTGTGAAACAGGGCAAGAGCCAGCGTCAGGCAAGGAAGCTGTTGGCAGCTGAATTGCATCCTGCCCCAAACCCATGCACTGAAGCCCTTGCTTTCAGCAGCTCATAACGTGACTACACTTGGACTCGGCATCTTTGAAGAGTGATCACAAGCAAAACGGCGGTCCTACAGGTGCCCATCCGATCTGATCGCTGAATACAAGACACACACACACACAGAGAAAGGTTTGTGTAGACACAAGGCAGGAACGTGGCTTCAGAAGCAAGACTTCTCGCACCAGGATCTTGCACTTCTGGCCCCCACAGCTGGGAGAAACATCTGCTAAGCTCTTTTGTCTGCAGCACCCTGTGCCTGTGACGACAGTCTGCGCCAATCACACACACGCTTCCTCCCTGTGATGACAGTCTGCGCCAATCACACACACGCTTTCTCCCTGTGATGACTGTCTGCGCCAATCACACACACGCTTTCTCCCTGTGATGACAGTCTGCGCCAATCACACACACGCTTTCTCCCTGTGATGACAGTCTGCGCCAATCACACACACCTTTCTCAGTCTGCGCCAATCACACACATGCTTTCTCATTTTCCCACAAGTCAACGCTTCCCAGGAAGCACCAGCAGTCCACACTGGGCGTTCAGGCCAGTCTCACATATGGGCATCTTTGGGATCACAGGCCCCAGTTCACAGCTCACTCACCCCTGGCCCAGACAGGTCTCCAATCCCAGCGCCGTTAGCCATCCCTGGGGTAGGCAGGCCTCCTCGGACTTCAGCCCTTCCTGGAAAGCAGGAGTCAGAGAGGTGTCCTCTACCCAGGTCCGAGGGACCCTTACTGCCAGAAGCCACCCCTTGCCCCTGGGGAGCACCAACAGCCTGAGACAAACCCCAGAATGTGAGGCTGCTGCTACCTTTGTCCCTAGAGAAGGTGCCACCACCTGGCACAGGTGGGGACTCCAGTGGGGGTGTCAGTGAGGGGTCCTGGCCAGCCTCGGAGGGAGAAGATGCTCTGGGGTTCTCCTGCTACGGGGAGAAATGAGAGCGGCATTGCAGACAGTGGTGGTATGTGGATTCCCCAACCCGTGATGATGGAGTCAGGTGCAACCGGCTGCTGGGCCACTCCCCACATCACATCTCTCCACGCGCCACGCTCCCTGCTCAGTGACCCATCAGCAACCCAATCGCTGGTCCCCTGACGTCAAAACCTTTCATTCGAATTTATAATCCACCTCTGCCCTCTCAAGACCAATTTATTTCCCATCTTCTCCCAACACAGAAGTCCTGGTTCATTCACACAGGGGTGGAGTCAGAGCGAGCGCCAGGAAACCCCAGCGGCTGAGCAAGTGCCCTGGACAGGTGCACAGGTCAGGGTGTGTCCTCTCCTCCCCCTGTGGTCACCTCTGAGTCAGGGCTGTCTGAGGAGTCCTCCTCTCCGGAGGGGGATGCATTCTTGGTGGGCTTCGAGCGAAACCAGCTGAACCAGCCGAACCCGGAGCTCTGCAAGGGGAAGTAGCATGCACACTGCTGCCGGTGACCTGCTCCCTGGTGGCCCTAACGTGGCTCCCAGCACCCAGGACCCAGGATCCCCGCAGTGCTCCTCGGTGCACTCAGGACCCGAAGGAAGGGGCAGAGACAGAGCAAGTCCTCCACCTTGCCGTTCTCTTTCCTATCGGCCGGCTTCCCTTTGCGTGCTGTATCTGGGGGAGATTTTCCATCTGCCTCGTCAGAGGACTCCTCCTCGGCCTCCTTGACCAACCTGGTGGAGGTCTCAGAGGAAGTCCGCGCCCGGGGAGCCAGCGGCACCTGCAGCGAGAGGAAATGCATGCCCTGTGGAGCACCTGATGGTTCACTGCGTGGCTTCCTCCCTAAGCCAGCTACTCCCAGGCACCTGCCCTCAGGGACTCGCTAAGGTGTCAGGATGGACAGCCCAGAGCCCAAGCCCGATGCTCACACTGCTCCTGGTGGTGGGCACTGCGGGCTGCCTCTCTGGAGAGGGCCCAAGAGGCAGCTGGCCTAGAGCCAGGGACTCAATGGCCCAAACCAAAACCCCCAAGGTTAACTCACTCACAGCTGTCTTCCTAATGCGCATGCCCAAGCGAAGAGTCAAATATGCCCCTTGGTGTTTGTTTCTCAATGTGCTAAAATACACGCAGCGTGAAGTCTACCATCTGAACCATTTTTAGGTGTCTAACTTAGTGACCTTAAGCATATGCAATAGGCTGCCCAGCCGTCAGCAGCATCTATTTCCAGAACCCCTTCTTCACCCTCCCCGACACCCCCCCAGAAGTCCTGACCCTTCCCCCAGCCCTGACCACTTTCATCTACTTTCTGTCACTCCAGGCATCTCACAGGTGGACCCATGCAACATCCTGCCCTTTGGTGCTGTTTTTAGATTCCATGCTTTTAATAAAGCATAATTGGGATAAACTTTGAAAAATACTTTGATAAAATATAGAAAAAGCTTTATTAAAAAAAAAAGGATCCTGACCTCTAAGAATACATATTTTAAATAGAAACAGAGACACAGAAAGAGCTCCCAACTGTAACTCACTCCCCAAATGCAATACAGGTCTCCCACATGAATAAGGGCCCAATTCCTTGAGGCATACCGCTGGCTGTCTCCCAGGTCCCATAATAAAAGCTTTACTTTTTTTATTCTGATACTGAATTTGCTAAATGCAGGCAACGCTCTAAGGGTTTTTATGTAAGTGGTCCACTTAATCCTTACAATATTCCTATGAGGGAGGTACTATTCCGACCGTGTTTGCACGAGGACACCAGAGCACAGGACGGTACAGCAGCCCATCTCAGGCCACAGCGGTAGCCAACAGCAGAACAAAGCTTCAAGTCTGAGCCATCTGACTTTGTAGAAATTTCTCCTGGTTTAATCATCCTAGATATAAACAAGTCTCATGTAACAGGAAGCCATTGTTGTGTGTTATGAATGAGTGAGAGAAAACAGAAAGGAAGGGGAGGAGAGAGGGAAAGGAAGTGGATAGAAATAAAGAGAAGGAAGAAAGAGGGTAAGGCAAGCAGCGCGTCCAAAATAGTGGACAACGCGGAAATGACCGACTGTGACCGCGCTCCTGACCTTGACCTCCGAGGCCCTCCAGATCCCACCTTGTTCCCACTCGGGCTCTGCTTCTGATGCCCGCCACACGCCCTCATCTCTGGTTCCTTGAGCCCCACACCAAGGCCTCTGCCCTTGCCATTCCCTGTGCCTGGAACATGTGGCCCTGGATTCTTGCCCGGCTCAGCTCCATGCTCCAGTCTCATGTCAGCCTGCAGGCCTCCTCAGAGGGCACCTCTGGGTCACCTGTTACAGCCAGCTCCTCCTCTGTCCTTCCAGGCACGTCCCACTACCCCCAGTGCCGTGAGGGGCGGCTTGCTCTGTTCGAGCAGTGCTTGCTGCACACTCGGGAATGAATGCTGGCACCTTCATACAACGGACTTCGTTATTCCAACATTAAAAATCATATTTATGATGACACAGAAAAATTATACCACAGAACGCCAAATAATCTAGTAGGCCAGGATTCTGGCTCAACGATTAAGTCGCTACTTGCAACGCAGCATCCCATTTTAAAGTACCAGTTCAAGTCCCAGGTGCTCTGCTTCCAATCCAACTGCTGCTAACACACCTGGGAAAACAGAAGACAGCCCAAGTGCTTGCTTGGGCCCCAGGCACTCACACAGGTGACCAAGATGATGGAGTTCTGGGCTCTTGGTTCTAGCCTTGCATAGCCCCAGCCACTGTGGCCATTTGGAGAAAGACCAAAAGACAGAAAATCTCCTTTCTCTTTGTTGCTGTGCACCAAATGCACTTTTTTATCCTTTTTTATTATTATCACTGTTTGAGAGGCAGAGAATGAGGGAGGACTGAGAACACTTCCCTCCCCTGGTTCATGGGTGGCTGTGTTCCAGCCCTGCCGTGCTTCTCAGTTCCAGCCTCTTTGTAATGCGCCCCAGGGAGACTGCAGGTGACAGCCCAGCCGCGTGGGCCAGCTGCCACCAAAGTGGGAGACACAGACTGAGGCCCTGGCCAATGGCTGCAGCTCAGCCCAAGCCTCTCTCCTTGCAGTAACTGAGAAGTGAATCAACAGATAGAAGATTCCTGTTTCTCTCTCCTTCTCTGTCTCACCCATTGTCTCTGCTTTTCAAAAGAACACACACACACACACACAATTTTTTAACGAAAAGTGAAGGGAGGCATTGTGATGCAATGCGTTGAGGCAATGCTGGACCACAGGCATCCCTCATTGTAGGGCCTGGTTTGAGTTCCAGCTACTGCAGCCCTGATCCAGCTTCCTGCCAAGGTGCCGGAGAGGCATCAGACAATGGTCTAAACAAGTGGGTCCCTGACCCCATGTGGGCAAGCTGGATGATGGTCTTGGCTCCTGGCTCAGCCTGGCTAGGCCCGACTACTGTGTGTATTTGAGGGGTGAATGTGCAGCTCTGTGTGTCTATGTGCGCGTGTGTGGGCTGTCCCCTTCTCTCGTCATATGGCTAGGTAGCTAGGCAGGAGCGAGGGAGGATGCCCAACCAACACAGCTCTGTAAGGCCAGACACCTGTTCTGCTACTCATTCTCCTCTGCCTCCCAGGACACAGCAGGATTAAATAATCTGACTCCTGGGATTGGGGCCAGAAAGAAATCACAGGGACTTAGCAGCCACTTCTCACAGCAACATATGCAGATGGCTGATAGACACACGAGAAAAAATGCTCAAGCTCCCTAGCTATTAGGGAAATAAAAATAAAAACCACAGTGAGGTTGTACCTAACTCTAGTGAGATTAGCCTACATTCAGAACTCTACTAACACCTGCTGGTGTGCATGTCGGGCGAAATATATCCTACTCCACTGTTGGTAGGAGTGTAGGCTAGTATAATGCCTACGGAAGTCAGCATGGAGAGTGCTCAAGCAACTGAAAATTGATCTACTGTATGACCCATATTCTCATAGGGGAATATAGTCAACAGAAGTAAAATCTGCTTATGACAAAGTGACCTGCAACCCTATATTTATAACAGCAGCATCTACAATAGCAAAGACAGGGAAATAGCCCAGATGTCTGCAAAAGAGCAATAAAGAAACTGTGGTACATCTACTCCATGGAACACTACTCGGCCATTAAAAGCAATGAAATTCTACCACTTGTGACCAAATATTTCCAACTGGAAACCATGATGCTCAATGAGAAAAGCCAATTCCAAAAGGACAAATATCATATGTTCTCTCTGATAGAGAGCAACATTCATGCAAAATGCAAAACAGATAACTCGATAAACATGCATATACATATAGTCTCTTAGATGAGCTGGGAAGTGAAGATACCTTGCTGTGTGCATCTCTGCTCCTGAATAAAAGACTCCCGATGCAACTGCTACATATCCTTTCACAACAGGATACTAGATTTCCTGTTACTGCCTGTATCTACAATGCCATGATGCCTTTAAATAGCAGACTGTGGGACTTGTGACTGCTGCTGGGGAATACACTAGTGTAGTAATATGGGAGAAAACAGCAGGGGCGAGTGGGGAGGAGTGGGGAGGAGTGGGGAGGGAGGAGGGGGGAAAACCCCTATACCTACAACACCATATCATGAAAAATAACATAAATAGATAAATAGATAAATAAATAAATTTTTAAAAAAGGACAAGGAGGAAGCAAGAGCTGCTGCAGTGTGGGGAGGGTTGTGTAAGAGCCTAGGAACCAGGGCACCTGTTCACATGAGCCCCACAGGGGCAGGCACCTGCCTCACTCGTGCGTCATCCCCTCACCTGGGGTGAGGAAACGACTTCCAGACTGTCCAGCTGCTGGAAGATTTCTGGAGCTGCTGTGCTCTCCGTAACATCTCCTGTGAAAGAATAAATAGAAGCCGTGCTTGGGAGCTGGGCTCCCCTCACCCCTGCCCCCACTGCATCCTGAGAAGGGCTTTGGGAGACCAGCAACTTCCCAAGCTGCAGAGTGGCGAGAGTCAGAAGCCCCTAGGTCTCTGGAGACCACAGCAAGTCACTGTCCAGTCACATGGCTTTTCCCAGTCTCTGCCACCCCAGGACACCTAACCTGTGTCACCCCAGGACACACTGGTCACCTAGCCTGTGTCCCCCAAGACCACTGTGGTGCTTTCGGCACCATGTCCATCTAGGTCACAGCCATCCTTCATTGGAGCCTCCAGCCTGGACAGAACCTATCTTAGGTCTGAGCTCTAACCCTTCTCGGAGCCCCCAGCAATTCTCTGGGGCTCAGCACTGCCCACCCACAGAAAGTCCTTGTCCCAAGTGGGCCAGGGTAGAAGCCCATATTTCTACCTTCCTCTGGGGTAAGCTCTGGGGTGCAGGATGACCCAGAAAGGGACCTGGGCTGCGGTACATATGGTGTTTTCTTCTCCTTTGTACCCTATAGTCTTCCTCTCATCCCCCACACCCCACCCTCAGCAGTTAGGTAGCCCAAGGCGAGAGCAGGACAGCCAGGAAGACAGCACACTCCTCCCGTTGTCACCAGAACACCAGAAGCACCACGGAGGCTCTCGGTAGTACCTGCACCCCACCACCTGGGTCTTCCCTGGCTCAAGGACATCTGCACCCACCGCTCCCCACACCTCCCTCCCCTGTTTGTTCTCTCCCAAGGTGTCCAGGCTGGCTGGCAGGTCTTACCAGGAACCGGGTGCGTCCACAGCGTGTCCTCCCAGACCCTTCCTTCAGGAGCCTGTGGTTGCTCCACACTGACCGGGAGGTGGGTCTCAGGCCCAGGTGTCCCTGCCTGCCCTGCCTCAGGGCCTGGCTGGAGGGAGAAGGGTTGCTGTGGGCCAGGTTGAGGCAGGTCGGTCAGCTCAGCTGTGGGCCATGGGTCCAGCTGGTACCCTGGGGCCTTTGGGTAGCCCTGATATCCAGAAAGATCCTGATAGAGAGTGGGCTCTGAGGACGTAGGAGAAAGCAGTGAGAGCTGAAATGTGGCATTTGCAGACACATCAATCAAGAAACCTTCCTGCTTGTGCCCTTCCAATGAAAGCAGTTGCAATGGCCAGTACCTAGACATGCCAGCCCCACAAGGCCACGCAGCACACGGCAACGGTAGCACTCGCAGCTCACCTCCTCTTCCCATCTCTACACTTTCCAGTGCTGCGTGGGGAGGGAAGCAGTGACCTCTCCACCCAATGCCACACCTCTGTGCTTTGGGATCAACTATCTCCCTTAAGGACTTCCTTGGCTAATTGAGACTTAGAAAATGGCCAGTTTGGGGACAGGCGTTTGGCCCAGCAGTTAAGATGCCCACATCCCACAGTGCCTGAGTTCAGTTCCAGCTTCCCACCAGTGCTCCCTGGGAGGCAACAGGTGACAGCTCCAGGAACTGAGTTCCTGACACCTGAACGGGAGACCTGGAGTGAGTTCCCAGCTTCAGCTTTGGCCCTGGGCCAGCCCTAACTGTTGAGGCCATTTGGGGATTGGAAGTGGTTCATAGAAGCCCCCTTCTCTCTCTCTCTCTCTCAAATTGTAAAAATAAAAGGAAAACTTCTAAATAAAAGCCAAAGTCTAATCACACATGCCGCACTGTGCACCCATCTCAGAAGGGGCCTGCTGCTTACGTCACCCAAGGTGGAGACAAGCATAAGAAGGAGCCCACAGCTCCAGGAGTGTGTGGACAAGGGGATAGGGCTGTGAGGCGGCAGCTACGAGGGACAGCAGCCTGGCGCTGCTGCAGCCTCCACTGAGCTCGGAGGCAAAACCTGCTTTGCTTCCTTCCCTTCACTCCGCTCACCCGTGAAAGACGTGCCAAGGTCAGGGACATGTCTGGAAGCAAAGAGATGAGGGCCCTTCCTGTCCCTCCTGCAGAGGGCCCCTGGGAAGAGTGGGAAGTCGAGGGGGCTAGACAGCCGCAGCCCCACACTGGGGCCTTCCGGAGAGAGACACCCTGAGATGTGCTCAGTGCTCTGTGACAGTGCCTGAGAGCTCAGAACTACCAAGAGCCCCCGTGTCGCTGGCACCAACCTGGGATGCGGGCACCGGTCTGCAGCCTCAGGACAGTCCAGCAGCTGGGGAGTTGTGGAGCCCTCGGCTCGCACTGCCACACCACAGCTACAGCACAGGTGAGCTAAGAACCTGGGTGCTCCAACAGGAACCTCACACTGCAGCCTCTTAGACCTGCAGGGCGGCTGTGTGGAGGAGGTGCCCGCAGGGGCGGAGTGGGGTTTCCCTATCCCACATGGCATCGCTCCGTAAGACCCTGTTGGCTCAGTACCTGTTGCTTCTCTGGCTCTCGGAACATCCGCGTTTGTAGAGCGAGGGTCCCCAGCATCTCCAGCGATCTTTTGCTGTTTAAAAGAAAATACCACCCTTTTCAGCAGCACGAAGGAAAACAAGGCTAAGGGAACAAGATTGAATCCAAAATTATATCACAAAGGAATCTCCAGTGGGGGTGACAAGGTGAGGCAACCTCTGCTAACTGCTCAGCCCCCTGGGGCCTTGTGACCTGGACAGCGCCTCCCGGACCTCCCCGCTCCGCCCAGAGCAGCGGCAGCCGGCTGCAGGTCATGGCCAACAGCAGGGAGGAACCTGCAGGCCTCAGACGATGCAGCCGAGGGAGGGAGGAGGGGCTGCTGGGCTTTCAAAATCCACTTGGCAAAGTGAGAGCAGGAACATGGAGGCGGCCCTGTTCCAGTTACCATCCCAGCGAATTCCCTGAAAGGTTGTACTGTTCCCGTAATGCCCTGCAGATTGGGCAATCCTCAGAACACCAAGGAAAGGCGTCTTTGAGTGATTGCCTGGCCCACATTACATGAAAGTGAGCGGTCCTCTCTGATCCATTGTTCCCAGCAGAGCTGGGGAAGCTTTGATAGCCATTGGACATGCACCCGAGGATCTCAGAGCAGGGCAGGCAACGCCCCTGGGTCCCGCATGGACCCAGGAAAGCATTTAAAGCATTTCAAAATGGAAGCAGAACAGGTGAGAAGCCCAGAGGCCCACCCATGCCCGTAGGGATGCATGGGGCCAGGGCTCACTGACATCCTCACCTCTCAGCTACCGCCTGCACCTGCTCACTCTGCAGCTCGGCAAGAGCAAGAGCGGAGGGAAGGTGAGGCCCGCCCGGGACCCCTCTCCAGCGGCTCACCTGCAGCTCCCAGTGCCGCCGAAGCTGCCGCAGCCAGACAGGCTCCCAGACCCCATCTCCACGGTGCCGCTCAAGAACCAGCGGGTCTGACAGCTTCAGCCTCTCAGCCAGCTGTGCCGGGGTTCCAGCAGGTCAGAGTGCCAGTGGGTGCAGAGAGAGAGCAGGGAGAGCCACGGAACAACGAGAGGACAAAGAGACAAGGAGGGAAAAGCGAAAAAGCCGTGACGGCCTCGTAAGTTGGGCTACAAAGGACTACTGAGAAATAGCAAATTCAGCAGGGAGTCCCCCACATAGGTATTACATGCTAACTAAAGCATGCAGGGAATCAGGGACCTGGCTCCAGTCTGCTTTGTCAAACTCCACCATCCATCAGGCCACCTTGAAAACAACGCCCATTCTGATGCCAGAGCCAGAGGTTTGGAAGGACTACCTTTCTCACAAGCTCCAGGCGAAACTAACACTGCTTTGCTTTCCAAAGCTTGATTCCATTACATTTAAAGATCTATTAACTGTGTTGTAGTGCAGTACCAGTACCCCATGTGGGCGCTAGGTGGTGTCCCAGCTGCCTCACTTCCAATCCAGCTTCCCGCTAATAACCTGGCTGGAAAAGCCTGGAAGGTGGCCAAGTGCTTGGGCCGCTGCCACCCACCTGAGCGACTCGGATGAAGCGCGTGGCTCCTGGCCGCAGCCTGGCCTCATCCTGGCCATTGTAGCCATCTGAGGAGTCAACCAGAGGCTAGAAGAGCTCTCCCCACCTCTCCCTCTCTCTCTGTGTCACTCTGCTTTTCAAACAAATCATTAATGATTTAACTGAAAGCATAGCCACACAGAGAGAGGGAGAACCAGAGAGTCTATCCTCTGCTTTGCTTCCCAAGTGGCCACAGCAGCCAACATGAAGGTCAGAAACCAGAAGCCCAGAACTCCATCCTGGTCTTGCCCATGCAACTCCCTGGGCAACCCACTGCCCCTTCCACAGGTGCATTGTAGGGAGCTGGTCAGAGGAACAGCAGCCGGGACTTGAACCCGTGCTCTGGTATGGTACGCTGGTCTTACCAACAGAGACTTAACCTGCACGGTAACACCATATCCCCTTGTTCAATCCCAGAACTTGCCCAGCCGTCCGTCCATCCTGGCTGCCTGGGCTCCTGGCACGCATCAGCCTGTGGGCAGAACCCTCAGATATGGGGCCTACCGAACACCACAGGCCTTACCGCCTTCCAGTCCAGCTCTGGGGCCTCATCTACAGCAAAACAAAACTTTTGGCTTTCTAGCTAACAGATTTTCTCCTTCGATTAATTGAAAGAACCATTCACCTGACTGCTGTTTTCCTCCCCAGGAACTAAAGGTTCAAATGTTTTTGTTTTTGTTTTTTTTAATGCACCCCACATGTGATAAAATATCCTGCATTTAAAAGCATTTTAACAAGGATCATTTCCTGCTTTGATCACCAACCATATTTTTGAAGTCCAGCTTTTATAATTAGAACGGTTCACCACGTATTTCTACTCTACTCCCAGGGAGCACACACACGGTGCTCCCAGGCCCCAGTCCCACTGCCCCAGCCCTGAGCATTCTCTCTGCAGGTCCACCTCTGCTTATCACATCTGGACGTACTGCTGTGGTCAAAGACAGCCGTGTGTTCAGAGAAGATGAAATGGCTGTCTCTGAGCACTGAAGCTCAAACACCAGCTGGGGCCCCTTGGAGACACGTACCTTGATGAGTTCCTCTAGCAGCACAGGGTGGCTGCTCTCTGCCTGGCTCAGGATGGCCGTGCCAATGGCTTCACAGTAATACAAGGCCTGGGACGCCAGACCATAATCTGCCAGGCGGGAAGCATAAATGAGCTTATACACCTGCGAAGAGGAACAGGGCGAGGGATGAGCCCAGCAGGAAGGTAGATAAGACCTCTGGGGAGCCAGCTGACTGCCGCCTTCCCTCACACTGGCACCCAAGTGTCAATGGCTACATGCCACTTGGGGCCCTTTTTCTGTGCATGGGCACACCTCCAAATTCAGTCCATGGTTCATGAGTTATAAAAAGATGACAGGCATCCCATGAGCTCAAGTCTAGGCCTTGGTCACCATGGAAATGCGTGAGGTACCCACTTTCTAGCCATCAGGCTACAACACAAGAGTCATCGGTTTGCGAGACATACAAGGACACACAGAGAAGAAGAAAAATCACCCTGGTGCAAACCCCCATGGAGATCACAGAGACAGGGGCACTCAGGCCACGGCATGAGGGCAGGGCTGAAGACTTGGGCACCGGGCAGACCCAGGTTCAAATCCAAGCTCCGTGCTTGGTGTGGAGCACTGGACGGCTGGGTCTGTATCTGCCTCAGTTTACCCATTACACGAGACCGTTGATTGTTCACACCACCTGCCTCCTCTTCTGCTGCCAAGATTAAATGAAATCATCCAGATACTCCGGAACAGCGGTAGGTAAGAGATGTAAGCTGATACTACATGAATCGCCGGGCCTCAGTTTCCACTCGAGATCAGCAACGCTGTCGTGCTGAGCACGTGTGGCAGGGTCAATGACCTCTGCTGACAAGGTGTGTGCTGCGGTGCCCATCCCAGCACCAGGCACAAGGAGGTACAGGTCTGGACTAAAGCAGCACAGGTGGGCAGGAGCATAAGGTCCCTGCACCTAACAAGCAAAGCAAAGACGGGGCGGCAGTCCAACGTCCCCTGGGGATGGCCCGGGAGGCAGCCCCCGGCTGCGCGTCTCGGGATGGGTGCCCAGTGTGGCACTCTCACACTCCCACGGGGGCTCCACCACACAACACTGCCATGTAACCCACAGCTCATCGCCAAGCCCACTGGCATACTCCTGAGTCAGAGGGAAAAACAGCACTGGGCCTCAGAGCACACGGGAGCGTGACACAGCATAGAATCACTCCATGAAATGAGGGGGACAGTGGACATCGCATCCAGAGGCTAAGCAGACAGAAGAACCGGCCATGTGCACACCGGTGTACAGCAGGAGACAGAGGAAAGAGAGGAGAGGGGGGCGCAGGCACAGAGCAAGGGGGAAGTTCTCAGGACAGAAGCCCGACCGGGAGAGAGACCAAGAAGCAGCGACAGGTGCAGGGAGAGGGGGAGGACTTTCCTCCAGATGGAGGAGCGGGCATGCCGCGCAGGTGCGGAGCGGACAGGAGCACAGGGCCGGCCTGGCCGCAGGTAGGGCCAGGCTGCAAAGCCAAACAGGAGCCTTCGGTAGAGGGGCTTTCCTAGCAGACATGAGAGACTTTTCGGGGACATGTGAGGCAAGCAAGCCCCTTACGCCGCTCACGCTAACGAGGGCAAGCCATCAGGGGACTGGGCCCAGGCCTCAGATCACCACTGTGTTAAGGCGGCCGCTATCCACAGGCATGAGACACCGCCAGGGCCGCAGCGTCGCGGGCTCGGTTACCTGGAAGGCAGGGATGAAGGATTCGGGGCGGCCCAGCGTCTGACAGTACTCGAAGATCTCTGTCCTCTGGATAGCCTCCGTGGTGGCAAATTTCAAAAACTCCTGACTAAAACAAGGAAGGGCAATAAAAAGCTTGAGATGATGGCGGAGGAGGCGGCCAGACTTGCCGCCACCGACTCCCTGATGGCAGCGCCCGGTCTGGGCTGACAAGGTCGCAGCGCTAAGGGAGGGGAGAGGCCGCAGGGTGGGTGTGTGGCAGCCTCCATGGGCTACAGGGTGTGCTGGCAGGTGCAGCAGGGAGCTTCCGTGCCCCGAGGCCCCAGGCGAAGGGCCGAAGCCCAGCCAGCCATCACCAACAGGTGCCATGGGTCACTCCAGAAAAGCAGGCCCGGCCAGCAGAGGACCAGCTCCAGCAAGAGAATGAGGGGACCAGCCCCTGTGGTCCATTTGAGGAGTGGACACTGGATGGAAAGACTCTCTCTCTCTCTCTCTCTCTCTCTCTCTGCCTTTCAACTAAATAAAATAAATCTTAAAAACAACAAAGATTTGGTGTCAGAAATATTTGCATGGTTTTTTCATCCCAGGCCTCTGCTATGAGCCTCCCGCAGACTGCTGCAGTAACCCACATACACACACTGAGGGTCCGTCTGGCCCAGACAGGCTTCCCTGAGGAGGGAACTGTGCTCTGGGAACCGCCAGGACAGAGAAGGCAAAAAGGGACAGCGCGTCCCCGGGGGCTCAGCTGAGCAGGCCAGTGCCATCAGCAAAAGGTGTGGCAGCCTGCCCGCAGGACACCACGTCCCTGCCCACCACACTGTAGCTGCACTGTCTTCCAAACATCGTTGAATCTTTCTGTACCTCAGTTTCCCTTCTCTGTACTCTCTTCACAGGGTAAATGTATAATAAGGGAAAGGGTGCAAAGAAAAGATCTGGCACCAGCTGGGAGCTTAGTTAATCACCAAGATTGTGGGGAGGGAGGTGAGAGATCAGGTGAGCCTCCGGAGAGCCACCTGCCAGCCCATTCATTCTCCTCGGGGCTCCCGGAATGATCCTGTGTGCCAAGAAGAGCGTCAAGTCAGCATAGGGGCGCTGGGACCCCACTTTCACTTCCTAGTTTCACTCAGAATGAGCTCTCAGGAGAGGCCCAGGGCGGCCTGACACAGAGCTCGCAAATAAAACCTTATTTTTGTTTTAGGTTTTTTTTTTTTTTAACTGATCCCTGGTTGTGGAGCCAGAGTGCCACCCAG
Organism: Ochotona princeps; assembly: GCF_030435755.1. NCBI lineage: Eukaryota > Metazoa > Chordata > Mammalia > Lagomorpha > Ochotonidae > Ochotona > Ochotona princeps. The sequence goes on from NC_080833.1 coordinate 163,675,022, forward strand.
TGGCCACATGACGCAATGCAGCCGGGCCTCCACAGCTCGCAGCTGCTTAGAGCAGCGCCTGGGCCCCGTGGTGACCTGATGTGACAGCTACTGAGCATCTCCTGGTCCAAACCTGCGGATTCTGCAGTCACACAAGCAGATGAGAAGCCGGGAAACCCAGCAAGGGCTGAAACATCCCTGCCTTCGTGTCCCCTCCGAGGTCACGCACCTGTGGCTGCTGCCCAGCAAAGCCAGACGGTCTGCGTTCACGGTGTAGTGTCCGAAGGGCACCTGAGCCATGAGGTAGCAGAAGTGGGCGGCCTCCACCAGCCCCTTGCCCGCTGCAGGAGGACAACGACAGGTCGCAGGGGGGCACGTGCATGAACTCGGAAGCTTGAGTCGCACCCCCCCCCCAGGAGCTCACTCCCTCTCCCACTGGCACTGCACCTCAAACATCTCATCTCGATTCTCTTTCCCCAGAAAAGGACACTCCTGCCTGTGCTCTGCAGAGGATATGCAACTGGCCATTTCCCAAGTGTCTGAGTCCTTGTTGGGGATGAGAGGTGAAGGAGAGGCTTGACCTCAGCCAAGAAGGGGACCTTCAGGAGAAGCAATCAGACCAGGCCTGCCCCGGCACTGCCATCAAGCTACAGGAGACCTCCCAGGCCTCATAAAAGTCACAGTAGAAACCATATTGTTCCCAATGTTAAAAGGTGCTCCCATACATTTTCCATTGCCTCAAGCAGATAAACACTAGCACCATGCCTGCACCGAGAGGGACTTAGCAACGGGTCCAACCCTTCGCTCCAAGGTTCCAGGCACCCTAGGACCTGGCACCAGATGTTGCATAGCCGGACATGGCAGCTTTAAGCTGAGCAGAACAGGTCTTACAAAGCCTCTCAATGGACGCCATGCATTCTGCGAATCTGAGAGCCACCAATCCTGAACATTCAATAGTCCGTGTTCACGAGATGACAGACACAAAGGCGTCAGGATTAGCAGGGGCAGTTCAGACAACCAACAGAATTTGCTGCCTGAGTAGGGTCGCTGGAATCCAGGTGGCACAGGAGGCCAGGGCCCGGGAGTTCACCCCATCTGCAAGTGAACATCTCCACGGAAGGAGGCTGCTGGCTGAGCAAAGACTTGCCCAGCAGCTCAGTGCCGAGTCTCGTGGACCTGGGCTGCGCTGGCTCGGCAGGACACTCCCTTCCCTGGACTTTGAATTTCTCAGAACACCAATGCCCGTGGTTCCAGAATACCGTGAGGTGCACACCCTGCACCAAAGCTAGGACACAGAGGAGTCAACGCTTCGGGCTGACCTGCAGACCTTGGGGGCGGGGCAGCCCAGGTTCCCGCTTACCCAGTGTGTCCCCCATGGTGACGATCACACGCTGACGCAGCTCCGGGTCCCCGGCCTGATTGGACAGAATCACAGCCAAGTGAGGTCTCCAGTCTCCCCACTGCGTGTCCCCACAGCACTGCAAAAGAGCAGGAAAAGCCAGCTCACAGGAGGACTTACGACACGAAGGTCGGGCTGCTGTCCTCCGCTTTGGAGGCGTTCAGGGTACGTCCACCACACCACCTGCAATGCTTTCATCCACTGATTTAGAAGTGTTTTATTTACAAAAAAAAAAAAAAGCCTAGAATCAAATAGATAATGAGAAAATCAAGCCACGTGGTCCAGCCTGGACTGGGTGCCCACTCAGTCCCCTGGCCCACCCCCACCCCGCAGCCAAGGACTATGTCCTCCCAGCCATGGCCAGCAGAGCAATGGCCCGGAGGCAGTGTACAGAAGCCCCGCCCACGAGGTGCTCTCCCACCATCTGGTCCTGGAGAAGCATTGGGGAGAAGCAAGATGAACAACCATGTCACAGCAACAACACAGACACAGGGTCTCCGTGCCCTGTCCCTCAGTCACCGTGTGGCCCGGCACAAAACCTTAAACTCCTCTAACGCTTCGCTCCCTCACCCCCAGAACGGAGACCACGAACATCTGCCCAAGCTGCTGTAGGAAGTTGGACAGCGAAGTCAGGCAGATGTGCACCACACAGACTTGCGCGCCGACCTTGGTCTGCACTGGTTGGTGACATGAAGGCGTGGACGCAAGGGCTGTTCACAAACTTCATGCCAGACACATGAAGGAAAGCTGCGCCTGGGTTTCAAATTCTGTGCTAAAAGACACATCTTTTAATTGTTTTGTTTTGTTTTTTTTCAGGTTTGTTGACTAGCCCTCACTCGTGCACACGCACACTGGAGCGCTCCACAGAGGTACAGGACAGCTTACAAGCCCGTCTGGCTAAATACGTTGCATGGCAGGGCAGTGAGTGGGGGGGCGGTCCATCGCCATGATGACAACGGTTCTCACCGATAGCCCGCCATGAGCCACCCACTGTGCTAAGCATTTATGCGTTAACTAACTTCCATGGGTCGGGCTTAGGACTGATATGTTCAACTATTCTTTCGCCTTTAAATTTTCACAGTAGCTCTACTGGTTTGGCACCAAAACTCCTGCAACGATGAAGCATGGAGACTCTGAGATCAAGCTGCAAAACCAAGCTTCCACAGCAGCAAGGAGAAAACGCGGCGTGACACCTGTGACGTGCCGCACAGCGGGGCGCCCAGGGACCATGCCTTTGCCACTTCCCTGCCCATCCCAGGTGACTGCAATCCTGCCTCTGACAAGATGTGAGAAGGCGAGCAAACTCCCAGCTCTCCCGTCGGATCCTGCACTGGCCTCTCAGCTGCTCTCCCCAGCTCTCCCATCGGATCCTGCACTGGCCTCTCAGCTGCTCTCCCCAGCTGTCTGCTTTAGGATGAGGCACAAAAGACATCACTTCCCTTTTGTTAGAATTATCACAAGCGAGAAGGACAGAAAAGCCAAAGGGTGAATGAAGCGCGTTTTCATTAAAACTAGTTGTCAGCAAAAGCCTCAAGACGCAAGGAAGGCTGCCAAATGCTGTGAGGAAGAAACGGCAGTGCAGCCGGGAGGAAGGAAAGAGGATGCCAGCCAGGGTAGAACCACAGAGCTCCCGTGAGCTGGGCACAGACAGCCCCTACCAGGCCACTCAGGAACCACAGGCCTGTGAGAAATGCCAGACAGCTCCAACTACAACCCCAGCCCAGAGCTCCTAGGAGCGTCTCCACTGCTGACAGGTGCGTGGCACTAAGGAACAAGCCCAGAATAAAATCCAGCACTCCTACAGGACTGAAGGAGGAAGGCAATTTGGAAAATAAATGGAGGATGAGAACATGCCACACAGCAATGCTCCCACCAGCCACACAGGAAGTAGTGGGTGGAAGGCCAACAGTGAAACCGTCACTTCTAAGGAACAAGAGTGTGAGGCTGCCTTCTCAGAGTCTGGAAAAGCAACGAGGAGATGAACGTGACCCGCGCAGCTCAGGAAAGACGGCAGCGACGAAGCCCAGAGATGGACAAAAAGTACGGAGAGAACTCAAAAGCAAGAGACATTGGTGCAAACTCACAAAGGGATAGAGAAGATGGCGGGGAGAGAGAGACAGAGAGAACAAGACGGGGGACAGAGAGGAGGGTGGAGTGTTTGGCACAGCAACTGAAGTGCCACTTGGAAAGCTGGCATCATGGAGCAGAGGCCGGGCTCCGTCCTAATGCAGACTCCTGCTAGCGCGCATCGTGGAAGGCAGCGGGCAGTGGCTGAGTACTTGGGATGTCCCTGCCTGCACAGGAGCCCCGGGTGGCATCCCCAGCTCCTGGCTTCAGCCTGGCCCAGCTCTGGCCTTTGTGGAGCATTTGAGATTTGGGGAGTGAAAAAAGAAAGAGGACTCTCTCTCTCTCCCCCTCTAGCTCCCCCACCACCCAGTGTGTGTGACCTGTGTGTGTCTGACTTTCAAATTAACATCTGAAAGAAAGAAAAAAAAGAAGAGAGAAAGACAGCAAGCAGGAATGAAGGGAAGGAGAGAAAGAACATAATGGTGGGTATATTTTATGTCTGTGAAACGTGCATACGTGGAATTTCAGAGTGACAGAACAAAACGAACACTAAAGGGTAAACTTCAGGAACCTTCTCTGGAACTCCGCAATACAAATGCACAGATGCAAAAGGCATCCAACACCCCGAGAAAGGACTGACCAGTTGACACTCTCTATCCTAGAAGTTCTTAGACTTCCAAGACAAGGAAGGAATATTTGGAGGCAAAAAATATTAAGTCTACTTTAATGGGAAAACTGTCAAGCCAGCCTTGGGTTTTTCTTCGCCCCAGTCAGCCCCAGGGCACGTGACATCTCCCCTGTCCGGCTCTGAAGGATCCAGGTGCCATGGAGGAAGGCTTTCCTTGGGGATAAAGGGCAGCCCTGCCGGGGGAAGCCTGGAGCCCCCAGCTCGTGCCAGGCAGCAGAGCTGGCAGCTGCGGGAGCACAGCCAGGGTGAGGTGTTCAGACTCGGACAGACCTGGGCACATGCCCAGCCCACAGCCCTCTAACCGTGATCGGACCTCACTTCACACCTCTGCACCTCAGGTTCTGTGTCACACCTCCAGGTATTAAACAAAACAATGTGATGGGAGCCCTTGGTACGGGGCAAGGCCCCAGCAGGTGAGCAAGCTTCAGTTATCCACATCCCAACTGGAAAGCCCCCACTGCCTTCCGGAGCCGCCTTTCTAACAGCAGGATGGAGGAAAGGCTGGGGACAGGGCATACCGTGGCTGCCTGTGGGATCCTCCCGGACAAGAGCTGGAAGAGGGTCTGCAGGGGGTCGTTGAGGGCCAGCGTGCTGGTGAAGCTGCAAAGAGAGAGGCTGCTGAGTGGGGTCCGACACGGGAGCGTCCCTGCCCGTGGGCTGCAAGGCCTGGGGCATTTCCGCTTGGCGTTCTTCTCTCCCTGCGCCTCTGCAAGAGTTTGGAGAGTTTGACAGGAGCTGCATTTCAGCGCACACTGCACACCAACCTTGTTCTGACACGGAGTCCTCTGCACTTGGGCCCTGCCACCTGGACTCCTGAGCAGCCATTTCTGACAGCCTGCTTCTACCACAAGGTGTCCCAGGGCCATCTCAGAGCCCCCCCTTCCCAGCCACCCTCTGCTCCTAGTCCCTTCCCACACTGTCCCAACCTCCTCCCTGCCAAGCCTGCAGCTCCCCACGTCACTGCTGGGTCTGGAGTGCTTTTGCTTGCAGCTCCCAAGCACTAGCTAGCCATTTTCAGTAACCAGAGAGGCATGGGACAGGGACCAGGAATGAGCCTGCAGGAGACGAGCCATGGGACGTGCTTAACAAGGACATAATCTGCGTGCTCAGGAAGGGAGATTTCTCACAATTCACTGCCCCCCTCACAACTCAACAGCGCAAGGCAAAATACTGCCCAGCAGACAGTGCCGTGCGTGACTGGGGTGTTCACTTCCAAAACCCAGGGGCAGATTGTCGCTCAGAATGGCCTGCAGGGCACTTGTCATCCAGGATCTGCAGGATCCCCCACCATCCAGCAGCTCTGGGGATGATGGAATATGTGGGAAGAAGCAGATGTTCAGCCAAGGCCACCATGAAGAGTAGGCTCCCAGGATCACGAAAAGAGCTTAAAGTGCAGGTGGCCGACATTGCCTCTGCCCCTGCCAGCTCAAGTTCAGCTGAGACACAGCAACACAGCTTTAACCAACGCTGGGAGACAGGCATCAAGAAGGAACATGCCCCCCATGGTATGACCCGAGCCTTTCCCTACAGGTGCAATCCACTACCTCTCATTGGCCTTGCCCCAGGCACACTACACGGAGCACAGAGGGCTCCCTCAGAAGGCTCCTCCGGCACCCACGATGCCCACCGCCTGATTCTCCTTCCTCCTGGCTCGTGCTCATTCTCCCACAGTCCTAGCTGCGGACCTTTTCCTCCTGTATCCCAGGACTTGCTTGGAGGCGCACCCCAGCGCCCAGGTCATCCTCAGCTCAGTCTCAGCAACCCCACTGCTGCTGTGTGTGTGTCTGAGTTTCAGCTCCAGTCCCCAGAACCCCTTCTCCTGCCACAGCTCGTGGTCTTCCACTCCTGTTGCTGTGTTTTTCTCAGCACCCCAATCCCGCGCCCCCTCCCCACAGGGCTGAGCAGCTGACAGCCACAAGGTGAAGGCGTCCATCCCTCCAGCTGGAGGCTCTCTCGGTCATCCTCAGTGATCGCCTGTTTCCCAAGGATGGAAGAAGCCAGAACAGTCCCCTCCAATCGAGAAAAGACTCCGGCAATGCAGAGACCTACTTAATCTTTTAGACAGTGAGGGCAGCAAGTAGGAAGAATGCTTGTGCCCCTTGGATGTAATAAGTCTTGGAGGTGAGAGATGCTGTGTGCAGCTCAGAAGCTGGAAGTGTGTAGGAGTGTGGGCCTTCTCACTGTATCTTGTAAACCTCACCCCCATCCACTCACCTCAGCGCCCAGCCAGACTCACCCACTCATGACCCAGTTGTAAGTCCTTGGGTCCATCTTGTAGGATAGGAACAAGGCATGGCCCCACAGATTGTTCTTCATGGCCCACTCCAAGGCCTCCTGAAAACCAGAACACCACATTGAGCAGAGCCTTACCCCCCTTCCTTCAACCACCACCTCAGGTGCCTGCCCGTGAGCACCCCTGCACACGAGAGTGTCCCACAGGGACTCAAAGCAGGTGTGGCAGGGGAGCAGGCACTAAGCTGCGCAGTACTGCTCTCTAGGCCGCCCCCTCCTCCTTACCAAAACCCACTAGCTAGCTCATTACCTTCCCTCAAACAAGGCTGCCTAGTGACTTTATCTTTTTAGCAAAAGTTAGGAAACATTTTTAAGAGTCTACACACCAAAAATAAGAGAAGCACCTGACCTCAAATATTGATCTCAAAATGTGAGCAGCCAAAGGGATAAAATGGCTATTTCTAAGGGTGTGTTAAAGGAACAGTCCCTTTAAAACAACAGTGGCAGAGGCTGGGAGTTGCTCACCAAAATCCAGGTTGTCCTCCCTGGGCAAAAAGTTGGGACCTTTTTCCCACCTCTCTGGGCACCTGGGTGTGGCCAAGTCCTAAGCCATGGATTGGAAACAGAATGGTCATTGGCCACCTCCAGGTAAGGCTCATACGATACAAACACCCAGCCCGCAAGTGACGCCTGAGAAGCCTTAGGAACTGTACATGGAGGAACAGAGATGATGCTGGAGGGGCGCTAACGCCTGCCTGCCGTGCTGTCTCACAGGCACTGGGACACCTTGTCAATATAGCAGCAGTTAGTCCATCCACCCAACGTGGCGACGACCTGCTCATTAACTCTCAGACGTCTGCATGGCCCAGGTCACTGACACCATTCAGCAGCTGAGATGGGTTAGTGCTGCAAATTTTAAAACACCTTTTCATTTACTTTTCCTAATTGTTTCCTAAGGAAATAATGTATACATGAAGCTTTGAGCTGGTATTAATAAATTCCTTGGTACCAAGAAATAATAATGTGGTTTTGGACAGGAATCACTAATGAGGTAATTCTATGTCCAAGTGACAAATTCCTTGGTCATCCCAATTTCTCCCCCATATAACCCTACAGAGAGAGACAGAGAGAGAACAAATAAATAACCATCGTTAAGGATGTCAGTACACGAAAACATGGCATCAATGATTTAAACATTACATAATCTTTCCAAATTTATTTTAATTCTTTTGGAGACAGAGAAATCTACCTGCTAGTTCCCTTTCCAATAACTTCAAGATCTGGGACCAATGCCATGAACCAAGAACTCAATCCAAGTTTCCCACATGGATGGCAGGGATGCAAGCGCTTGGGCTGTCGCCAGTTGCCTCCCAGAGGCACACCAACAGGTCGCTGGCATCCTGAGCAGCTCTGGGACTCCAACCAACCCCTCGGATGCAGGAGGAAGGAACCCCAGTGCCATATGCTCTCCATGACTCTTCCATTGAAAAGGACTTATTTAGATGCTTGGTTTGGGAATAGATCGCTTACTCAAAAAGCTACTCTTCCAAAAATATAGTTTTAGAATAAGATACTTAGAATTTATATTAAGGATGCCAATTATGCATGATGCCAGAAGTAAGACCATGGTAAACAAAATAAAACAAAGAGATTTTAGCCAGTGCTGGGCCTCATCATAAGGCCCTCTGAACTCCCAGGAACTCCATTTGCTCCTTGCTTACTGTTGAACAAGCTCGGCTGCTGGGAGGCGGCAGGACCTCAAGTTCAGGCTTCAGGCTGGTGAGCTCTAAAGCCTGGCTCTATGGCCGATGAATCACCCTCCTTAGGAATACATTAAAATAGGTCCCAGTGCTGTAGTGAAGCAGGTGAACCAACATCGGCAATGCCGGCATCCTACATGGGCTCAGGTTCAAGTCCCAGCTGCTCCACTTCCAATCTAGCTCCCTATTGATGGCCTGAGAAAACAGGAGTTTGGGTCAAGTGTTTGTGCTTGCTGCCACCCATGTGGCAGATGAAACACCTAGCTGCTAGCATTGGCGGTGAGGCCTAGCACTGGCAGTGAGGCCCAGTACTGGCGGTGAGGCCCAGCACTGGCGGTGAGGCCCAGCACTGGCTGGTGAGGCCCAGCACTGGCGGTGAGGCCCAGCACTGGCGGTGAGGCCCAGCACTGGCTGGTGAGGCCCAGCACTGGCGGTGAGGCCCAGCACTGGCGGTGAGGCCCAGCACTGGCTGGTGAGGCCCAGCACTGGCGGTGAGGCCCAGCACTGGCTGGTGAGGCCCAGCACTGGCGGTGAGGCCCAGCACTGGCGGTGAGGCCCAGTACTGGCGGTGAGGCCCAGCACTGGTGGTGAGGCCCAGCACTGGCGGTGAGGCCCAGCACTGGCTGGTGAGGCCCAGCACTGGCGGTGAGGCCCAGCACTGGCTGGTGCAGCCATCTGGGGAGCAAACAATGGATGGAAGAGACCTCCATCTCTGCCCCACCCTTCCCCACTCCTCCCCACCCCACTCCCTCCCCTCTGTAACTCGTACATTTGGATAAACAAATAAACCTTTTAAAAATGCATTAATATGATCCCCCCAAAAAAATTTTGTGATTTTGGGCAGAAATTCCTTAAAAATGAAGATTTTCAATAAGTCACTAAATAAGGAAAAGATCCAGTAGAGAAATACAGAGAATTCATGTCAAAAAACTTCAAAGATTAAAATATCTAGAACTTCATCCATAGTAACAAATAACTATACCAAATCATATTTTCACCTCTCATTTTGCTATTTATGAAAACAGCTCGACACACCCAGATGGAGTTCCTTTATATATTCCAGGCACCTTTGCCCATTGCTGGTAGAGTGGGTTAGTACAATGTCAAAAAAGGCAATTTTCATTGGCTCTCAAAATTGTAAGCCATATATCCTTTGACCCAACATCTCCACGCCTAGAAATATGTATGCTGTCACACTGAGCAAAATGACAATGGTTATTCATTCGGCATTGCTTGTAATAGCCGAAGATGGAGAATCACCTAAAAGTTGACCAGTTGATCTATGGGTTTTAGTTAAATTACCCATAGTGCATCCTATAACTCTGGATCCATAAAAAATAACAAGGAAGAACTGATAGAAAGGGTGAGGCTGGGGCTTTGCCCGCTCGAGGTGATGATGACGGGCAAGGTCTGTTCTAGATGACCTGAAGGCAATCCAGCACACTGCCTGTTGGATTACAGACCACAGATCCAGAGTAACGGTCCCCTTGCTAAGCTACAGAGGGAAGAGGCAAAGGGAAGCTTTACGGTAGAGTTAGACACAGAAGTTATACGTAACTCAAGACTCAAACTTCTGTGTCCATAAAGTAACTGCATCAGCTGCACACCCATTCACATATGTACCATATGTGGGTGCTCTCACACCACAAAGGTGGCGCCAAGGGGGAAGACCCCAAGACCAACAAAGCCCAGGACACTTACTATCTGTCCCTTCATAGAAAACGCTCGCCAACCCCCAAATTTCCTAAGAAATTTTGATAATTGCCAAAGAGAAGGTGCAAGAATGGTAGAGTATGCCATAAGAAACAGCAGAGAGTAATTGTAAGTGCAATAGGAAAATCTTCAGAAATGTAACTTCCTTCATGACTTTTCTGAAGATGTGTTTATTTACGTGACAGGCAGAGTTACAGGGGACAGGAGGAGGACAGGGATCATCCACCTGCTGCTTTACTCCACAGAGCGGGGCCACGCTGAACCTGGAAAATCATCATCGGGGGGCCGAGGGCAAGCGGTGGTGGTGGTTCAAGCCTGGAGAAAAGGGTTCCTCACCTTCTTCCTTCCGTAGTAGAGCAGTTTCGTGAACTTTTGCACAATCTGTGCGTGTGTTTCCACGCTGGGGGGGATCTCCCCAGTGAGTAGGTTCCTCGTCCCAGAGCTCAGCACCGGGTGGTCCTCATCGGTCAGTTTGATGAGATTGCCCACGGGGGGCTGCCTCTTGTACTTGTCCAGCTTCTTGCAGTCTCGCATAAGCAGCTCAGCAATGTCAGACCCCGCTATGGACTGCAGGGCAAACAGGGTGATCCTGGTAAGCGGGGCGGGGGCGGATGAAGTCCTCCTGCTGCCAGCCCAGGCATCTACCTGCCTTCCTCGTAAGGAGGCCAGACAAGTCAACACAAAGACACGGGTGCTTGGATTGCTCTATGCCAAACGTTGGCTTCAGTGTTATGGTGACTTTGTGCCTGTCGGGCACCACGCAGGCCACAGAAGCATTGTTGTTGTCACAGGCGCATGATCTGGCTCTGTGCCAACTCAGGAACCGCACGGTGATCCCAGGCCTGGGCAGAAGGATGCCAGGGGCTGCCCACTGGAGTTCCCCAAAGATTTAACACTGCTTCTCTTCAGCATGTCGAATGTGGGCCACCCCTGGAGACTTAGAGTTTAGTCTACACCTGATGCCCCATCAGAGCAAGAACTTACCCCGTTCTGGCGACAAAGGAGAACCAACAGTTGCCACAGGAGAGCTGAGTCTCTGCTGCCCAATGTCTCAGATTTGCGGCTCTGGGTGACCTTCTGCTGGCAAAATGTCATGATGTCTACCTTGTGCACATGGTCCCTGTGGAGCAAGTCCAAAGCACCAAGAGTGAGCAGATGGACACTTGCCCGACTCAGGACCCCAGGTGCAGGCGGGGCTGTGCTGGGGCGGAGATGGAGGCCTGTCTGGGTCTGAGAAGTCGTTTCCTTGTAGCACAGACAGCAAGAAGGTCCATTTTACAGCAGAGAAAGCAGAGCCAGAGCCCTGACGTCACTGCACAGCATAGCAGGTGACGGCCCAAATGCTGTAGCCGGATAACCCTGGGTGCACATCTGCCCTGCCACTTCTCAGTGTAGGCCAGTGTCCGACCTCTTGTGAGCCTCAGCTAATTTCCTAAAAGAGTGACAGCAAAAGAACCTGCCTCCACGCAAAAAGAAATTAGCCACAGGCTCAATAAATGAGCTTCGTTATTTTGTTGAGAACATTCACTAAGTTAAAGGCAAGTGGAGACCAACATTCAAGTGCCTGAATATACGAGTTGTGTCTCCACCTGCACATCTGTATGGCTGTGTGGGAGACGTACAGACAGCACTCATTTTTACTTGAAGAAGTTGTCAAATACCATTAGGGGGATGTCCTTGGAGGGGAGCTTCCGGATGAGCACCTACTTGTGTGGTGGGAATAACCCTGAAGGTTTCCCTGTGCGTGGTGTCAGCTGAGCCACACAGCCACCGCCTCCAACAGGCAGAGCAGGTGCCACAACTTTTCTCAGAGCGAAAACTAAGGCTCAGAGGGGGGCCAGGTGCACCACCATGGTGTCCCTGGGCAGAAAGGGGCAAGGATGGGGTACTCAGGTGCCCCCTTACCTAGCCAGGACTGTTTCCAATAAGGCCGCCCTGATCTGTAACCAGAAACATGACTGGTTTGCAAAACTAGTTCCAGTTCATTCCTGCAGGGGGCAGACTTGCACAGCAGCCTATGAACTGCTGAATCTATATTTCCAGGAAAAAAAGAAAAAGCCACTGTTGCCAGAATTTCTCCCCTGTGATCCACTTCTCAGCAATTTCCCAGGCTGCACCCCACTCTCCTACCAATCTCTAACGAGCACACAAGATGCTAAAAGCTCCCCTCCACACTGCTTCTGCAAAATGGGACAGATTATAAGTTTTCTTCAGTTGAGCTCTTTTCCAGGCCTTCACCATGAAAACGGTTTGATGAAATGACTCAGCTCACGCTTGGCTCTATTCCATCACATAGACAATTCTCTTCCAACTATTCAGTCCTTCTTCTAAGGAAACCAAAAATAAATTCCCAAAATGCTAACCCTGGAGAGGAAGAGTTCACAGGTTTCCAGAGCCCTTCCTCAGCAGCTCGCGCATGATTTACCTGGTCAGGGGTCCTGGGAACATCCTCATCTCCTCTTGTTCCTCCCAATCATTGAGAAGAACCTGGAACAAAGAATGAGCTCTGGCCTTCATACTGTTCCACCTAAGGCCCTGTCAGTCATGGCAGGGTCACATCCCAAGGCCAGGGCCCTAGGATAAGGTTTCAGTGCCCTGGGGTGAAGGCAAAGGGCAAACATGAATCACCTGACTGCTGAAGACGAGCTGCCAGCGCTGCAAGGGCAATGGAGCTGCAGCATCACTTCCTGCCTAGGAGAGCCCAGCATCCCACGCCCTCCAGTCTGGGACACGCCTGGGCCAGGTCCCCACAAGAGCAACCATTCCTGGAGATGCCAAGTTCAGGCTAGGCAAGCAAAGGAGCTGGGTGTCCACGAGAGACAGGATCCTGCTTACCTCCATGCTGTGCAGCTCAACAAGAGCGGTTTGCCCATCCGTGGGGGAACTCGGACTCACACACACCAGCTGACCTCCTGGCCCAAAACTTACGGACACATGAGGGACATGGAACTTCTTGGGCGCCTTGGAACCGGCCACCAAGACATCCTCTGACCAACAGACACAGATGGACATCATTAGCATCAGCCCCACTGCTTCTCTGAGAGACATGAAACCCAGGTCCAGGATCAGACTGGATGGGCTCCCTAGTCCCCAGGCAGCCATCAGAATACAAAAATACATCAGAACACAACATCAGCAACTTAACGATTTGGTCCAAAGGCCAACATGCCAGCCCTGCTTCTCAGCAGGTCAGTGAAGTCACGGAGTTTGGCTCTCAGAACTTCACCACTTACAGGAGACCTCTGACTTCCAGACAAGCTGTTAGGCTCTGTGTCCTAGTTTGGCTTTGTTAATTCTCTTTGGTCTTCACTGTCTTCATCTGTCACTTAGAAACCCAGTTTAAAAGCTCCCAGCCTAACCATAGCCAAGGGAGGTGTTTGCTTCCAGGAACCAAGCGCAATGCAATCTCTATTCTAACAGTCAAGGTAGGAAATGGAGCCAAGGTTGGCCTCTTCCTGGAAGAACTAAAGAAGCTTGTGAGGCCAACCCTGATCCCTTCCTGGAAACACAACGTAAGGATGACTCTCCAAGCTCCTTGCCCCCTGGCCTTCCCGCATCAGACTCAACCAACTTCTGCGATCACTTCAGTACCCACCTGCTGACACTGGACGCCAGCCTGCTGCAGCCGTAGCATTGTACTGCTCCGACATACCGACCATGTATTGACTGAGCTCATAGCTGCTGGAGCTGAGCCCGGACTCATGCTGCCGGAGAAGGTTGGATTTGCTGGCCAATGACGGCTGCAAGTTCAAAACAGGAGGAACAATTGGGGAAGGAGTTTCTGGGAGCTGGGTCTCCTGAGTGCTTTCTTTGAAAAAACGAAGTTCAAACTTCACAATAAATCCATTGGGAGTAGATATATTGAAAGAAGAAGGGATAATTTGGGAGGAGAGGTGTTTGCGAAATGATGCATTATGGCCCAGTGGGAAGTGAAGACCCTGCAGGCAGTGGGTCCTGGATGCCAATCTCAGCTTTGAATCCCAGTGCTGTGACCCTGGCCCAACGACCTGGGCTCTCCTAGCTCCATGCTTCCTCTGCAACATAGATGAAGATATCTGCCCCAGAGGCTTCCAGCACTTACTCCTGGATTTTATGTCCAGCTATTTAATCAGCACCTTCTCTATGTTGTCCTTCCTCTGGTACCGAACAATATCTTTGAACTTACATTGTTAGAAGATACGAATAAAACAATAGATTCAGAAGCTGTTGCGCACTGCAAAATACCTCCCACCTGCTGTTACTGTGTTGCTAGTAATGGGCGTTATAATATGTGCCTGTCTCTTGGGCACTAGCTGAATAGAGACGCTGTCTTCAAAAGTCACACAAATCTATTCAGGGCTGAAAAATTAATACAAGACTGCCAAAAATTATCCAGCTCAGCTCAACAGCACCTTGGTAACTTTTCCATCAACCTAAACATACTCCAACATTAAAGATTTTTTAATTTTTATTTTTATTCAAAAAAACACATTTACAGAGAGAAGGAGAGAGATCCTCCACCCGCTGACTCACTCCTCAAATGGCCACAACAACCAGAATTGGGACAAACTTCCTCCAGGTCTTCCGTACGGGTACAGAGTCCCAAGGCTTTGAGCCGTCCTCCACTGCCTTCCCAGTCCACAAGCAGGGAGCTGGATGAGAAGTGGCGCTGCCAGGATTAGAACCAGTATCCATATTGGATGCTGCTGCTGCAAACCAAAAGCTTAGCCCATTTTGCCCCTGAAGTTTTTTGTTTTTGTTAGAAGTTTTATTTGTGGACCAGCTAGAGAACATGGGGTCCCTAACACCAAACACCGGTGACCCCTCTTGTCTTTCTCAGCAGCATGAGGGGCCTTTGGTGACATTTTCTCAACCTGTCTGTGGAATCAAAATACAAAGAGACCATCAGGGCTTTGGAGCCATAAGCCGGTAGCAGGAAAGCAAGGAAAGCAGCAGGTGTGAGAGGAGGCTTTGCCCAAGGGGAGGAATGGGCCCCACAGACCCCGTCCCCAGGGGCCCTACGAACAGGGCCACTGTGCGGCAGGGCCCCTGTGATGCCCACCACGAGCCTACAGCCCCCACATCACTGCAGCTGACCTTGTTCTTCCAGGTCCCACTCAGCAACGTCTCTGGCAAAAGCTCATTTGGTCTGTCCTGCCCAAGGTCATCTTGATAAGGATTCCGCCTGGTGGACCTGCAACGGAGCAGTGGGAGCTGCAAGAGGCAGGCAACAAGGCAGAACTGTTTTCCACCGGGGGCTGCCCTGCTTCAGCACACAGGCGGTGTGGGCGACCTGAGTTCCCCAGAAAAATAGCATTATCCCCACCTCCTCATTTGCTTCCTTGGCCAGAATAACAGGGACACCTGGGCACCCCAGCGTGGGCACTGGAAGTGGCCTCAGGCACCAGGGAGAAGGGTTGTGTCTGCAATCTGACATCTTGGGGTGGCTAAGAAGCAGCGCACTTGGGTCAGTCAATGCCAGGGCCACGGGGGTCAGGGTAGATACCTGGGCAGGTGTAGACACCGGCCTTGCCTCGCACCCAGTGACTGCCCATTCCTAGTGCTCATGGAGGGCACAGAGGACATGCCACAGAAGGATGCTGTCATGAGTGCTTCTGAAGACGCCTGTGTCGTGAGACCCCAAAGAACAGGTCCTCCTCCAGCAAAACCTCACCGAACTGCCAGAACTCAGACCACAGTCTCTCTAACTCCTCTGACTCCCAGGGTCACAGGGACAGCTAGCCAGGTCCTCCTGGGACACTGTCACATCTCTGTGGCTGGCACAGAGAACCAGCATCAGTCTACAAGGTTTGCCTGACACTGGGGCCGGCATTGTGGTGCAACTGGATCAACCACCACGTGCAATTCCTGTATCCCACCTAGGAGTACCAGTTCGAGCACCAGCTGCTCCACTTCCAATCCAGATGCCTGCTAATGTCTGGGAGGGCAGCTAGTGCTAGTGCTTGAGGCCCTGCATTCATGTGGGAGGTCCAGATGGGCTTCCTGGCTCTTGCCTTCCGCCTGGCCTATTTTTGGTCATTGGGGCCATTTAAGGGGTGAACCCCCCAGCAGCCGGAAGATCTAAGGTGCTCTGTGTCTCTCCTCTTTGTGTCACTTTGCCTTCCAAATAAATAAGTGAACATTAGACATAAAATTGCCCAACATAGTCTGCATTGGGCTGAGTGACGTCAGCCTTCTTTCTGTACTCACTGGAACTGGCTCTCATCATTTCTTCCAAATGAACTCCTTTGGTTTTCATGATGATGCCCTCGGAGGTACCTCTGATCCCGATACTCTTCATGCCAGACAAAAGGACTCCCGTGCCTTGGCACTGCACCCTCAGAGCAAACAAGGAAATGCGGATCAGACGAATTCTAACTGGGAGACTGAGTTACTGTAGGAAAACGGGTTCAAAAACAGATTTTCCCAATGGAATTGAATTGATGAGTGAGACCTAACAATGAGAGGCCCTAAGATATCCTCTGGATCTTTCCTGAACCGACCTCATTGGTGTGACTCGGAACTGTTTATGGGGAAGATGGTGTGTGTTCCACATTGAAACAAATGTTTCTTTTCTAGCAGGTTGGAAGCTGCCACTAGGGGCCAGCGTGGTAATGCAGTGTGGTAAGCTGCCACCTCAAATGTCAGCCTCACACAGAAAAGCCCTGATTCAAGTCTTGGCTGCTGTGCTTCCCAGCTAGCTCCCTACGAACGGGGGCAGTGGATGGTGGCCTGAGTGCTTGGGCCCCTGCCACCCTGATGGGAGACTCAGATGGAGTGTCAGGCTCCTGGCTCAGCCCAACCCAGTCCCAATCATTGAGCCCTTTTGGGGAGTGAATTGGGGGGTACAAGATCAAGATCTTTCTCTCTCTCTCTCTGTGTGTCAGTCTGCATGTCGGTGAATAGATAAATGTAGAAAGAGAAAGAAGAAGGAACGAAGGAAGGAAAGAAGGAAGGAAGGAAGGAAGGAAGCCCTGCCACTCGCTCACACCTAAGCTTGTTGCTACAGTTGGTAAAATGCCTACTGGTGCACACCTGCTGCCCTGAAGCCCGTTAGAGCTGCCACACACACCAGATGCCCTTGAGTGCTGACTTCAAGGGTCAGAGCCTGTATCCCTGAACGTAGGGAGGATGGATGACAAGCTCTCCCCAGCACCGGCAACATAAGGACAAACACAGCACCATCATGTACACATACTGCGAACACCTTTCTCCCCCTCCTCCTCCACGGTGTTCAGAGCCATGTTTCTGTCACAGCCCCACCTGCCCAGACAGAGCCTCTCCTCTTGGCTCCTGTGGTCTTAAGCCCCTGGCGCTATCCCCTGTCCCAAGGCCTTCGTGAAGTTTATCCTTTACCTCTTTCTTCCTGCAGCCACTGTGGGTGTCCGTGATAGTAATGACTTCTGTAAGCATAGTCTCCCTTCAGGGCTGGAGAGTGGTAGTTCTGATAGGCACCCTCATAACTGGGCCTGAAGGGTCACAAAGAGTCAGACATTGGAGGTGAATGTATAAACAGAGGCCAGTGGGAGACTTGCCAGAGACTTCAGGGGACAAACTTCATTTGCAACCCAGGGTTTGCCTGGAAGCCTCTGGCCTGACCCAGCCTTCTTTAATGCAGGCATTTGGAGATAAACCAGCTGACTGGAGGGTGGAAATGTTTGCGTGCTCTCTCCCTCTCTGTTTCATAAGCATATTAAAGATATATTACAAAAACAAAATCTTGTCCTGACAGATCAGAGCCCTTTCTATATGACTATGTAAGGATCCAATGCATTATTGTAACCCCATGCACATTACAGAAATGAGATGAAAAAAATCAAGTTTCCCTTTAATTACTTTTACAGCCTCTTTCCTTACCATAAATTGAGCATTCAACTATCCAAAATGATTGGAGAAAGAGATACTATGCTGCGAATATTTTTCTCAATTAATAGTTCATGTTTCATAGAGGCAAAATTCTTTGCAATGTTTATCATAATTCTAACCTTGAATATGTAGGCAAGTAGATTGATGCTAACCAGAAGAGCTAAAGAGAACACAGAAGGCTCCCAACACTGTAGATGCTCAAGTTCGGTCGATGAGCACTCCAGGAGCAGGACTGCAGGTTCTCCAACCTACCATGCCTCTCTCTGATCTTTTCCTTGAACTGAAAGTTCAAGAACTGAAGTTGTGTTCCAAAAAGCTCCCACTCATTCCACAGAGGCTTATTGACCCCTACCACACTCGAGGTGCCATTCAAGCCAGGAGGATCCTTTTGGACTTGGGTTATCACACTAACCCCAGGTCAGAGTGGTCCAATGAGTAATGGCAGCTCCTTGTAGGTGTCCCCAGGCACAGTTTTCATATAGTTTATCTCTATGGCCTTCGAGAGGGCCCATCTGCTCTTAGGAATCTGCCTCCACCCCTCCCCTTACATCCAGGGCTGGCTTCTTCAGCAAGCTGCCTGGAAGGATGGGGGGCAACGTGAAAAACATGCTCTTCAATTGCTGGAAACCAGTTTGGGATGGGATAAGAATAGGCTTCAACTAAGACCATACGGTATGGTGGGGATGGAAAGAGAAATAAAAGGAGAAGGAAGAGAAGAACCGTTCATACGTGTATAGTCCAGGCCAAGGCCCCAAATCCGTACCTTGAATACAACTGACCGTGGTAGTCAGCCCCAGATCCACGCTGTTGCCACAGCCCACGCCGGGACACAGGGTGAGGCTGCTGCTGATCCAGCCTGGGGTCCTGCTGGGGCTGGGGGCTCCCCCGGACCTCCTGCCATCGGGGAAGCCTCTCCCTGTTGTTGCGAGAATGCGTGGCCGACCGACGGAGTCCATCTCTCTGAAGCGCTCCCTCAGGTTCCTGTGCTGGTGAGCTGGGCCTCCCCTGGGGCTGAGGTGGCCACTGAGGAACCCAAGCTTCCATCCCGAGCTGGTGAATTCTCCTTGGCTTTTGAGTCAGTTACGTAATGATTTTATCTTCCTGTGGACTGAAAAAAAAAGAGGAAGAAGGAATGGTGGAATGGTTAACATTTTAAGCCTTTAAATAAGCCAATGGCTGGATCCCTTGCATGAAAAGAGCGGCGATCGTCCTTAACATTTGATCTAAAACAAACTAAGTGAGCTCTAGTATAGAGAAGTCTGGAAAAAAAAAAATCCCCAGCAGATATGTGAAATAAATAACAGGCTTAACAATCATATCGATGTTGCTTTAAAAATTACTAAGTACATATGGGACAACAGATGTGGGAGACAGATAAGAGCCAGAGATAGAGCCAAACACGCTATCAAGGAATCCCAATTAAGGCTTCTTTATGTACTCCACCAGCAAATATTTATTTCACACCAACCTTGGATATACCGTGGTATCACAGAAACAGAGTGGGCCGGGGCTGGAGCTGTGGTAAAGTGGGGTACACAGCCACTGACATTGGCACCCTATACCAGGGCGGCAGTTCAAATCCCAGCCACTCTGCTTCCCAGCCAGCCCCCCGCTACCCAATGAGGCAGACTGGAGCAAGTTCTGGGAGCCTGCCTTGGACTGGCCATTGCAGACAGGGCTGGAACATCTGTGTGAGAGAGTGAGAGAGAAAAACAAAGAGAGAGGGAGAGAGAGAAGTAGAGAGATTAATTAATTGTAACGGAGAAAAAGGAGTAGAGAGGGCTTTGGAGGGAGCTAGATTGGAGTTTCAATCCTCAGTTTGCCATTTACTAGCGAAATTCTTCAGACCTGGTTGTTCTATAACATGGCGACCATATAATTCCCTGGCAACATCCCTGTCAGAGCCAGGGCCTGGTGTGTAGTAATTGTTCAATAAAGAGTAGAGCAATTTCAGTGGCTGAAGACATTTGCCAGAGAAAGCCAAGCTTAAACTCAATCCTTGAAGAGGCATCCTTTTGGTGCCAGCCTTGTAGGTTAAGCCCCTGTTACAATGCCTGCAGATCCCTGTCCAAGTCCTGGTTACACTGCCTACAATCCAGGTTGTTAACACACCCGGCAAGGTGGCAGGAGCTGTTCAAGTGCTCCACATGGGAGAGAACAGAGCTCCTGGCTCCTGGCTGTGCCTTGGCCCAGGCCCACACACACGCACACAGAAGGGGGGGGCTGTCTGTGAATCTATACGTGAACCTCTTAGAAGAACTAGACTTTATGCTGCAGCCTTGCCCGCCCCTCCTCCCAGGGAGGTTAGAAGAAGCGTGTTTGGGGCTCTGACAGGAAGAAACAGGAGCTGTATCCCCCAGCTTCTTCACAGCTGGACATTTTATAACCCATCCATCTCTCTTGCATCATGCTAGCTGCCACCACTTACTTCTCAAAATGAGACTGTATTGCTCCTCCCACACGCCTAGGTGGACACGCCTGGGACAGAGCACAGGGGCCTGGCTGCCACTCAGGGTGAGTCTGGGGACCCGGCCTACTGGCCACAGCAGCCTGCGCTCAATCCGTTAAGTGGCGCCAGCCCTGAGGCGCTCTGCTTCACCTGAGTGTGCAGATCAGACAAAAGGCCAAAGGGGTGTGTGTGTGGCAGCTGGATGTGGCGCCAATCAGACGTCCAGGGGCCGCCTCCACAGCTGTGAGCCAGGAGCCATGAGACAGCAGAATGGGCCCACAGGTCGGGCCACACAGGGCCTCCCCTGCAAGTTGGTCACAGCCTGAGAAATTCCTGTGTGTCTTCCTCCACGTGTCTACCGACTCCTCGAAGAAGCCAGGTGCAAACAGAACTGTTGCCAGAGAATCCCGGGAAAGCCGAGTGCCCGGGGCACAGTGGACGGTCTGTGAACCAACACCTTTCGGTACAAGGACACCGAACAAGAACAGACCCGCTGTCACGTGGCCGCCAGATGGTTTGTTTCCCCCAACGCAAACGCACAGCCCCCAAGCTCTTCCTTGAAATCACCTTGTCCTCCTGCCAAGAGACAGCCACTCCGGGCCATTGGAGCTCGGGTTACGGGTTACGATTAAGGAGAGCACTGAATATTCTCTCCGGGAAGGAGTCACTCCCCGGCAGCAAAGCCCACTCCCCAGTTCGCAGGAAGGACCTGCCCCAGCCCGGGGAGGGGCCCTTCTACCGCTCCATCTGTCACAGCACCGAAAAGCACGAAGCGCAGAAGGGGTAAACGGGCGCTCCTGTCCCCACACACCTGCTCCGCCGCCTTTCACCTTCCTTCGCGCTGCTGCTGCTGCTGCTGCGGGGAGCTGGCCCAGCACTGCCTCCTGGCCCCCGGGACACTGTCAAAGTCCAGGTGCCACATCTACCAGCGCTTCCCCGGCCCTCACGACTACAGCCAGGTACTTTACTTTGCACCCGCCCGGCCTCCGTGGAGCTGATTCACTGGGGCAAAGTACAGGTCTGCGCCCTCAGGCTGGGACAGCTCCGACTTGGCGTATTTGCTCAGAACTCTTCTGGAAGCTGGTGTTTTCTGTTTGCCCAGCCGAGGGCTGAGCCAGGTGCGCTCACATGAGGAGGCAGCCAAGGCCCTCCTGCCAATGCGGAAGAGGGGACACCAGAGAGAGGACGCTCCCCAGAGGCAGCAGCCCGGCCTGGCCAAAAGCGCAACCCACCCAGAGTGTGAACTCTGGACTCTGCCGCTGGCTGCCTCCGAGTCTCAGTTTCTTTTCCTGTAAAATGGGAATGCCAATGCCTGGCTCAGCGGGGTCATTGTGGGACTGAGCTGCAAATGAGAGTGCTCGATAAATAAATGATCTTGCCTAGCCTGACAGGCGCTGATGTCCCCCGCTGGCTGCAAGGCGGGACTCCCCGGTGGGAGGACGTACCTGGCCTTATCTTTTACCGCCTTTCTCTCCATAGGGTCCTGATGGGGTGGCCAATTCTGTTCTCCAGCTGAAAAACACATTTAAAAGCTCAGCATTGAGTTGAAGGCATCGAAATGGTTTCTGTTACAAGAAAGACAGCATTGGAAAAAAGGAAAAAAAAAAAGTTTTGGGCCGTTGTGAAGGTAAACATGAAAAGAGGGCACTCATGCCTCCTTTAAAATTAACATTTTATAATTCAGCATTTGGTCCATAAAGATCCACTCTTTCTTTCTCTCTCTCAACACCAGGTTCCCATTCTGTGCCAGGATCTGCCAGGATCTACCAGCCCAGAGAAAGCCAGTGCTTTGGGGTGTCGTGCTTAGACAGGTCTTGTTCCTAAGACTGCAAGATTTTCTCTTGGCAGAGTGCTGGGACTGAGTGCTGTCAGCTTCTCAGGCTGTTGCAGACAGCTTCCCCGGTCTCCGATGTGCCGTGCAGTTACATTGGCCACTCCTCCACGCGCCTGGGCAGCAGGAACCCGAACAAAGACAGACTTGATACCAACTTCCGAGCTCTGCGCTGTCACCGTGACAGACGGTCACCCTTGGATTGCCACATGACGTCACTATTGCCCTTTGCCCCCAGCTTCACCCCTACAACACTAACCTGGAAATGGACCCTAGAGGCTATGTGTGCAGCTATGCTGTTTTAATCATAAAACTGAAAGACAGAGACTTGAAGTCATCACAGGTAATCTGCGGCTCCGTGAGGAAGCTCTCCAGCTGCCTTGCACGGGTTTGTAAGATCTGGTAATAACTGCTCAGAACACGTGTGCCAGTTGGCAAGCTACGGAGGACCTGAAGTCCACCACGGCAAGGGGGTTTTCTCCACAGAAAGGGCAAACGCTGCAAAGCACAGTAGTTGTTGGTTGGTTTTTCTAGAAAGTCAGTTAACTAGTTTGCTCACTGCAGCCCCAAATACTTAGTCCCTGACTTACCGCTTCAGGCGCAGCGTGGTTGTTCTGTAACCACCCCCATTGCTCATCTGCAGTTTAATATCTCTCTTGATCCCTCCAAATACTCCTTCTGAGGTATCCCAAAGCCTCTTTAATTATCTCAAGAGTTATTAGGAAACTCCTCACTCACCAACCAAAATTAATTTTAATTGATTTTAATTATTTTCATAGACACATGGCATACAATAGTTATTTGGGTCACAGAATGAGTTGGATTGTGGTGGGATCGCGTCACCCCAAATGGTTTGGGACTCATCAGTCCCTGCCTTCCCCAGGTCCACAAACCTATAGATACCAAGTCATTCAATCTGACAGCTCAACTCCTAGTTTCCAAACCAAATTTACCCAGCTTGCCCATATGTTAGGAATTCAATGTTCGTCTCGCCAGCCTGTGCTCTGGTTGCAGAGCCCTTGCATAATCCTGCAGACTCCCTCATGGCCAAGCAACTGCAGGCTTCACAGCATCCCAGTCCCAGTGCCATGTCCTTTAGCTCATTCCTGCTGCACCTGCCAGCTGTCTGCTGCACTGATCCCTGGAAGCTTGCTCATCTCGGTCCCTGTCTCCATCCACAAATGACAGATCACTGTGCAGATTCTTCCTTCAAACAGGAACTAACTACCCTGTCTGTTTCTTTTATTTATTTGAAAGGTACAGAGAGAGAGAGAGAGGAGACTTGCTATGTGTTTTTGACTCCCCGATGCCTACAGCATCCAGGACTGGGTCAGGCTGAAGCTCAGACTTCCATGTAGGTATTACATAAAGGTGACAGGGGCACAAATAGTTGAGCCATCAACTGCATCTGGTACCTCTCACAGTGTGGTTAGCGGGACGTTGGGTGGGAGGTGGACATGGGGGTCAGACTCTGGCCTTGTAATACCGGACGCAGCATCGCAATCAGTGCCTTACCGTGCTATGCCACAACACCCACCCTGACACTGATGTTCAATCAATCCTGTTACAAATGTATTGCAACTTCAATAACTAATTAGGCATTTCATTGCTAATACAGACAGCAACTCCTCAAAGCTTTCAAGATTGGTTAACTATTCCGTCAGCCATCCTGGGTGGTTCAAATCATTCATTCATTCATTCATTCAACAAGATCCTTGAACATCTGCTGTGTACCTAGCATCATCACATGCACTGGGGATACAAAGATAACCGATCCCGGCCGCAAAGAATCTGCTAATCCAGTGTTGCAGTAGACACTGAAATAAACAATCAGTATTCTTCTGGATAGATCATTGATTTTTGCAATGGACAGAAGCACAGAGAACTGAACAACACTAGAAATGGGAAGGTTGCTATTCAAAATTATTTCACCAATCAAGCAAGACAGGTGACTTGCTGAACCACAACACATTACAGAGACATTAAAAGAAAGGGAACACATAGATGAATGGGTGATATATGATGGGATGTATAGAGGTGATCCATGGATGGATGATAGAGGCAAACGTATGAGATGTAAATGATTAATAGATTAATAATAGATACGTACACATATCTACTTGCATAGGTACATACACAAATGTACTCACAAAACAGGGTAAATACTATGTGATACTCTGTTAACCATATAAAATGAGGCAGAATGGAAATCAAAGACAATTCCAAACATTCGGACTATTGAGATGAAACTGTACTGCCTTTTTAGGTTAAGTAACCCAGGGAAAGAAGCCAGTGTGTGGGGGGCATGCTGACTGTGAGGGGCCTGTGGAACAGCTGGCAAGGATGGTCAGTGAGAGGTTGGCTCCAAGTGCCCAGAGCTCTGAGAGGAGACTCACTGAGGCCACTGGCCTGGACAGCGCTGCTGAAGAAAAGACTAGAATCAGAAGTCTAAGGATGGAGCCCTGAAGATACCAACATTTAACAGCAGAAAACTCAATCAACAACAGACATTAAGGGCTGAGAGAAGAGGATGTCCCAGAAACTGGAGAGTGGAGGAGTGGTGAGCCAGGGCAAACTGAGGAAGAGCCTTGACAGTTGAATGAGAAAAAGGAATGTTCTCTGGGTTAAGAGATTTGGCAACCGTAACATGAACATTTCAGAGAGAAGGTGATCAAGGGAGTGAGGCCCTGGGCACAGAAAGCCACAGCAAGGGAGAGCGGGGAGGCAGGCAGCAAGCAGGTCACCGCTCCTAGCAGCCCAACTGGGAAAGGACCAGCCGAGGCTATCAGGCCACACTCACTTCTGAGACACTTGGGTTTGAAGAATTAGCTTAGGGTGGACAAGACAGAACCCTCCGTGTTGGTTCACATGAAGGAACTGAAGCTACGGATTTGGTTCTTGTGAGAGGAGCTTGTTGGAATGCCAGCAGAGCGGCAAAGGTTAAACCTCACTAAGGGAGGAGACTCACGGTCCTCTGAAAAGGAATGAAGGAGATGAAGACAGGCAGGGGTGAACACCAAGTCTGAGAATTCTCAGCAGAGTGCAATGCTCCATTCTACTGCCCGTCTCCCGGACGCGGATTCGGTAGGGGCAGCTTCATGGACGTTAGGAGTGGCCAGGATGGGAAATGGGAGAGGAGTCTGAGTAGACACTGAGTCCGACTGTAAATTTCGCAGAGATCTTGGCCTGTTGTGATCTGGGTTGTGCCGTCTCTGGCTTGTCCAACACAGCGCCCAGGCTCCACTCTGATGGAGTGCCGCTGGCGTATTTCTCCAACAGCATTCGTGACTCGTTTCACATGTGAATGAACGGACACCTTCTATGTGAGGCAGCAGCAGCAAAGGAGGCTGCTAAGACAGTGAGTTAAAAGAATGCCACATGGGACGTAATTGAGATAAAAGCCACAAATGATCCGCATACCTTATTAAACCAAGGTCCCTAACTATAAATATCCACTCCGACAAGATATGGTGAAAGGAAAACACCAAACCACAATACACTGAGCCAGGAGGAGCAGAATGGCAAGTGGCCGCTGCTGTGACTTTTGACTCCATGTCACCCTGCACTAGACAGAGGTGACTCTCACAGCCACTGAATGAGATAAAGGACAGCACTGTGCTTGGAGCATGCTCCCAACCGCAGAACAACAGGATGCAAATGCCCTCAGAGGAGCAAAGGCAACTTGGAGACCTTGGTACACACCCCAAGCTCACCATCTGCTGGCTGTGTGAACGTAGGCAAGTTAGTTTGTGTCTCCTTTGCTTCATCTGGGCAATAGAACAACAGAATCTTCTACTTCACTAAGTTATTAAAGGACAAAATTGGAGTTAAGACCTACAAAGTACCTGACGTATAATAGATGCCTGCTACATATCCACAGGAATGCCCCGGAAGTACAGTCGAGGGCCTGCAAAGGGCTCCACACAAGCATCAGCAAACGATCCGTTGTTCATTTTTTCCATCATTCCTTGGAAATCCCTAACTCCTCCCTCATACAAAATCCAGTGTCCCCATCAGCCAGGAGATCAAGGGGAAACTGCGTCACAGAACTACACAGGGGAAAAAGATACAACGAGTTAGGACAGGTGTTCAGCCTGGTGGTTAGGACTCCAATTGAGACACTTGAGTGCCGTAACAGAGAACAATCTGATCTCAACAGCTTGCTCCGGCTGCTGGCTCTGGCTTAGTGTGGACCGAGGAGGCAGCAGTGACGAACCACCCACTGAACCTTCAGTTTCTGGTGTCCATTCAACTCAGTCCCGCCCACTTGGGACATGTGAAGAGTAAGCCAGGGGATGGGAACGCTGTCTCTCTGCCCTGTGAAGTAAAAGATAATAATAATAATAATGCCTTCAAAGAACGATTGCATTAAGGTGAGACCACCAGAATTAGAAGCATTATGACTCCAAAACAAAGCAGGACACACTTGATGAGCAGTGGTGTTCTTTTATAAGCAAATTCTATTAGACATCAGGAAAATCTTCTTTGTTTCAGAGAGAGAGAGAGAGAAAGAAATCTTCCCATCTACAGATTCACTCCCCAAATACCTTCAGCAGTCAAGGCCGGGCCGGGACAAAGGCAGGAGTCAGTAATGCCATCCAGGTATACCCTTCAGTTGGCTGCAACCACTCAGTCACCACCAGTTGTCTCCCAGGTTGCGAGTGAGCAGCAAACTAGAATTAGAAGCAAAGCTTGTGCTCGAGCCATCGGGTATCCCAAGCAGCACTGAACCCCTAGGACAAACACCCACATTCCCACATGCAATTTAGAAGAGTATTTTAATTAAAGCAAGCACATATTTTGGAGTGCATTTCAATTTTGTAATAATATTTATTTAAAAATAGTTTTGCATTTGTAAAACAAATTTTTTTAATACACAAAATTCCCACACACTCCACTGTATTCGTTTTTCAAATGAAGCACAGGACAGAGAGATTTCCTACTGGCCACAGGACAGGCATGCGTACGCACGCGCACACACGTCCCCTGCACCGCCAGCAGTCACTCCCTGTCATCCAGCAGGAGAGTGTGATAGACAGTCTGAACAAGGCAGACGTTCAGAGTCAATGGACTGGAAAGAATCTTGGAGAGAGTCCACCCCTGCAGGTGAAGTGGAGACTAAGCCAGCAAGACTGAAGCCAAGGCCCTGGGAGCCTGCAGCTTTCCTTTCCAGACCCGAGCATAGCACTTCCAGCTCCGTACTGAGAGACCAACGTTCTCTGTTATGCAAGATTCTTCAGGTGCCCCAGGAGCCCAGGGACTCGCAGGTTATAGGACAGGGAGTTTATTCCGAGTGAGCCTAGGTCCTCACACTCCTTATAGGAACATATCCCAGTATTCAGGGTCAAGTTGTACTCCCCGTTGGGGAACACAGCAGAAGCAACCCAGATTCTCACATGAACTCTGTGAGTGGCAGCGGAGCCATCGTCAGCCTCCTCCTCTCTAGGGTACACAGCGTCTCCATCTTGTTTACAGCTCCATGTAAAATTCCCTTCCCTTAATCATTTTGAGGACTAGCCAAGGCCCAGGGGAGAGAAAACGGAAATTGAAACCTGGATTTAGTTTGAACTGTGCTATTCCCTAGCCACGGACCCTTGGAAAAAAAAAATCACCCGTGCTCTACAAGTCAGCGACTCCACAGCATTAAAATGAAACCTACAAATCACCTCATGGGAATGTGATGTGGCTGAAATGAAATGAGGTACAAGGAAACAGCGACAGAACTGCCTGCAAAATGTCGGGCTGAGCTTTCAGTAATTCATTGCCTGTCCCTTCCAGCGCCCTTATGTCCTGTTGTAGATGTGACCAGCCACGCTCTCTACTAAGCTAATGAGTGTGGACAGGACAGTGGCTAAGGGTTGAGACCCTGCGGTCGGAACCGAACGCAACAGCTCCTGTGGGTAACTATGGAGCGCTCAATCAAGTTCTTTGAGCCTCACCCTTTGTGCAATGTGCGTGCAATGACAGGGCTCGTCATGGGCTTGTTGGATAAACGAGACAGTTTGGTGGTTGTGGCACACAGTGAATACTCAGTAGCAATCCGGTGAATAAATAAATGGGTGATCTAGGGAAGCTCTCAACACACAGCCTGCACCTGGGCAGGGTTCCGCAGACAGCTGTGGTCAATGTCATTTAGAGGAGCGTTACGAACGACTTACTCTCTAAGTTGTTGAGGCATTGCGTTCTTGTTCACCTTTCATCAAAGCAGCTCACCGTTAACTTGGATCTCAGCAGCTCTTTATTCGTGGTAAAGAAGCTGACCTGAGGCCCTTGCTTCCCTTCTCCAAGTGTCTGCCCCAGCTCACTGTTCCCCTCACCCCGTGGCATCAATGGACAGTCCGTCCACTTAAGAGGCCATACAGAAACCCACAACATGTCAGTCATAAGTGGAGTAAGATCTACCACAGGACTTCTAGCTCGATGCTTCTGCTAAGAAAGGCATCCTGCTTAGTAATATCCATGAAACCTATGTAACACAAAAACATACATCATTCAAAATCCATCCTGGATAAATATAGTGATTGCAGTCTTTAAGGTTATTGTCATGTCGAAATGAAAAGATTCATTCAACCTGACCATAGAATGGAGAGATATTTAATTGCCCTAACAAAAAGTCAAAGATTATTTTCTGTACTTTCTCCTCATCCGACAACCAATAAAGGCTCATCCCACTTTTCAGCGTTCTATCCCTCTGCCCACTGTTCTGTGTACAGAAATAGCCCATGTGTGTGCACACTGTGAGCGCATGCACAGGTTTGAGTGGCACTCACATCCCGTGTCCTCTGTGTCTGGCACAAATGACGACAGATACAGCAGAGTTCCCAGGAGAGCTGTTCTAATGCTGAATTTAGCACATCGGGACCATCTCCATAGGCGGCAATTTCCATTAAGACGCAGAAACACAAAGTTCAAACTTCTAGAGGACATTGAAGAGCACGACCTGGTCATGGAGATGTTTCTTCTCTTAGCACAGCTGTCTTGGTGAGCACAGGGGATGTGTCGGAGCTTGCGTGTTGAGTAAACACCCCTGCCTTTCCCACCACTGCCTCTCTGCTGGGGATTTTATACGAGCTTGTTAATCATGGTATGCGACACTTTGCATATCCCATAACATCATAACATTGTAGCACTATGTCCTAGTACTGGTCCCGATGCCACTCATGGAATAAATGATGTTCCTAGACAAATAGGCCAGATTAAAAACAATTTGTCTCATTCAATATAGTATTTCAATTATTAATTCATTTGGTCCTTATGATAACAAAGATTTTTTTCCCAAATGAACCGACTGTCCACTAGCTGCTCTAACAAAGCTGCATGGTATGTGTGGCAGCCAGAACAGCTTATCTTCCCATCTGATGTTGCAGTTTAACAGTGGGGCACTGGAGGCCAGTGTTGTGATGCAAGGGTCAGGCATTACCTGTGATGCTAGCATCGCAAACCCTGGCTGCTCCATTTTTGATCCAGCTCTCTGACAGCAACAGAGAATGGCCCTCCTGCCACCCACAGGAGTTCCAGGCTCCTGGCTGTTGCCTGGTCCAGCCCTGGCCGCTGCACCCACTGAGGGAATGAACCAGCAGAGGAACATCTCTCTGTGTGACTCTTTCTCTCTGTGTCTCTCTCCTCTGTGTAAATTCTGTCTTTCAAATAATCAGATCTTTAAAGAAACACAGTGAGACAATGAGTAATTCATTCACTGTGTATTTACTGAGTCCTATTATGTGCCAAGCATTGTCTTAGGCATGAAATTCAGGCCACACGAGGTGAACAAGACGAACTTGTTCCTTGTCTTCTTGGAGTTAATTGCCTCATGGTCATACGGATGAGGTAAAGGGCAAAGTCAAGGATACACACCAGGAGAGAATGACAGGAAGAGGGAGATTAATATACAGCACAGCCACCAACCCTGGGCCAAAAAATGCTTCTCTGCAGAAAAGCAGTCTCCATGGAGACTGAACGAGGAACGTGCCTCACCTGGAAACAGATGGAGAACAAGAGACGGTGAGTTTCAGGCTGTATAGGCACGGTAAGGGTCAGATACCGGGGAAGGCCTGGTGTGTTCAGAGCATCAGCCATGGGCGTGTGTTCAGTGTGGCCTGAGCCTGGAATGCAAAGACCAGCGCTGAGGTAAGACTGAGGGCCAGCTGCCTGGACCAGTCAAGGAGATCAGAGAGTGGCCCCAGCTCCCCCTCAGTCCTGGGCTGTGTGCCCACTCAGGGTTGGACATCTGCCCTTGCTGTTGCCCAGCATCCTGTTTGCTCGAATTTAACAGTAAGACACTGGTTTTCTTCGAAAGTCTTGCGTCTCTCTGGCTGTGGTGGCCAGTTTGGCAGTCAACACTTGTCCTGAAGTTGGGTATGAGAAGTGTGCACCCAAAACTCGCACTGAGAGGGAAGGGTGCCCCCAGGGCTCCAGCTGAGATGCCAGAGCATCAGCCTGGGCACCTTGGCAGCCATCTGTCCACCACTTGTTCCATTCGAAAACAGTTTATCGAGGAACTATTATGTATCTTAGGCTACTTTGAAAGTTAAACCTCTCTCTTACTCTGCCTTTTAAGTGAAACCAAGTAAGTGAATAACATTGTTGAAAAGTATTAAGAACACAAGAGCTAAAATTAAAAGATGGAAGTCTTTTTATATGTTCAATATTAACTGAAGAGGCAAGTAAATGATGCTTCAGTAAAATATGATGTTAGAGTAGAAGTTATATAGATTTTATGTGCATCTTTGAGGATTTATTTCAGTTATTTGAAGGGCAGAGAGACAGAAAGAGAGGACAGACAGAGAGAAGGAAAGCTCCCATCTGCTGCTTCACTCCCCTGGTAACCAGAAAGGTCAGAGCCAGGCCAAAGCCAAGACCTAGAACTATCCAGATGCCCCACATGTGTGGCAGAGGCCCAAGCACTTGAGACAGCTGCTGCCTCCCCAGCTGCATGAGCAGGGACGTGGATTGGAAACAGTGTGGCCAGGACCTGAACTGACATTCCTGATTTAGTATCACAGGCAGGCAGTGGTTTGACCCATTGCTCCACACCACCAGCTTACCTGGATTGTACCGTGGGCCCAGGGCTGCTCAGCAGCAGTTCCCAGAAGGCTCCCTGCTGGGGAAGCATTCGCTGAGTCTCAGCAGGTAATGAGGACTTAGTGGTGAATCAGCGGTAGCGGTGGATCCAGAGAGTAGGTAATTCCAGAAGTGGGTCAGGGACACTCAAGGGCACATTCTGGGGGCTCAGCAGAGTCGGTCAAGCTGGAGGCCAAGCAGGCCAGAGGCCAGTACCACCCAGACATGAGGAAAAGAGGCGGTGAGAAGGCCAGTACTGGGCAAGGGTCTTTGCTGAACACCGTGAGGAGCTTCTGGAAGATTCAAAGCCAGCAGACAATAGCACCGTGGTGAAATGTTAGAAGTCATTCAAGGCTCACCCCAGAGGATGGTAGGAGTGTGCGTGGCCGCAGCCAGGGGAGGTCCTCGGAGGCAGCTGCCCTCCACCTCTTAAAGTCAGTGCAGGCCGCTCTGAGACCCTGGTGCAGGGAAATGGTGAGCACAGGGCATGTGTCCGGTTCAAGAGAAGGCAAGGAGGCACGCTAAATATGTACAAGAGGACCTTTGACCTTACGCAGCCTGAACAGGTGGTTGGGGACGGTGATGTTGCTGATCAAGACTGGAATGTGTCCCGAGTGACATGAGGGTGCCTGGCCAGCAGGATAATGTGCCATGGGCCTAAAGCAGAAGCTATGAGTCAGAGCTCTCCAGAAAAATCTGCAGAGACTCACGCTCGTGGTGGGTGGTGCTCATTTGTTTATCAGTAGCTTTTTTCC
Organism: Ochotona princeps; assembly: GCF_030435755.1. Classification (NCBI taxonomy): domain Eukaryota; kingdom Metazoa; phylum Chordata; class Mammalia; order Lagomorpha; family Ochotonidae; genus Ochotona; species Ochotona princeps. The sequence goes on from NC_080833.1 coordinate 163,706,800, forward strand.
TAAAGATCAGGATGGGCTTCAAATTTAAGAGTTATCAGCACCTGAATCATAATTAACTTCCTGCATTAGAATGAGTTCTCGAAGCATAAACACAGACTTCTAGATAAGAAAATAACTGGGTAAAGTAAAAGGCAGAGAAAGAGATGCCCAGGTCGGGGTCGGCACTGTGGCACAGAGGGTAAAGCCACTGCCTGGGGACCCCATATGAACCAATGCCAGTTCAAGTCCCAGCTGTTCCGCTTACGATCCAGCTCCCTGTTAGTGTGCCCGGGAAAGCAGTGGAAAACGGGGCAAGTCCTTGGTGCTGCATCCAAATGGGAGACCACAAAGAAGCTCCTGGCTCCTGATTTTGGACTGGCCCAGCTCCAGCTGTTGCAGCCTCTGGAGAGTGAACAGTAAATGAAAGATCTCTGTCTCCTCTATCTCTCTCTCTCTCTCTCTCTCCCTGCCTTTCAGATTTAAATCTCTTTTTAAGATTTACATATTTTGATTGGAAAGGCAGATCAGATTTACTGAGAGAAGGAAAAACAAAAAGCTCATCCATCCACTGGTTCATTCCTCAAGTGGCCACAATGGTCAGAGCTGAGCCAATCTGAAGCCAGGAGCCAAAAGCTTCTTCCTGGTCTCCCACACAGGTGCAGGGTCCCAAGCTTTTGGATTATCCTCGGTTGCTTTCCCAGGCCACAAACAAGGAGCTAGATAGGAAGCGGAGAAGCCAGGACACTCATATGGAATCCTGGCACTTGCAAGGTAAGGATTTAGCCATTAAACCATCACTCTGGGCCCAAATGAATAAATATATAAAGGAAAAAAGGAAGAGAAGTCCAGGAAGACCAAGAAGGCGAAGTTGTAACAGCCGAGCAACCAGGAAGGAGACAGTGTCCATAAAGAGGAAGAGGCAGAGAGAAGCAGATACTAGAAAAACTGAAAACCATCTACTGGGCTCCGTGGACCTGGGAAGCCTCAGAAAATGGAGAGCAGCTTGAGAAGGTGTGGGGTTGGGTCACTACTGGCCAGTTGGTTGGTGTAAAACAGGAGAGCCTGGAACACACTTCTACTCATGGTGGAAAAGAAAAGACTGAGACACAGGGAGAATCAAGAACTGAGTGATGAGTGTGCTGGTGCCCATGGAGGCTGAGGGCGAGGGGAAGGGCTTGGCCCCAGGAGTGGAAGTGCACCCCTGACTTCGTGAAGGGAGGGGGGCCACAAGCAAAGAAGGAAAGTCCATGGCAATAATTCTATTTTGAGCTAAGCTAGGCAAGATTGATGGGAAGTATATATCCCAAGTATGTTTCTGGAATCTATTTTCTCCATCATTCTATTTAAACACAGTATGAAACTCCCACACTTCCAAAATCAAAACTGACTGAGCTGATGGTGACAAGCTTCGGGAAGCTGGGACACGCCTCACAGTCACCAATGATGGATACATTCTGTTCTATTTGAAATCAAAGCCTGGCTTATCTCTTGACTTCGATTTCTCGCAGGCTGGAAGCCTGTGGGATGCGCCTATTTCCAAAATCGCCTTTTCCTTAGCGTCAGGTTTTAATGGAGTCACCCCGCCCCCCCGGAGTCAGCGACAGGGGTAGGCACTCAGCCTAGAAGTTCAGACATGTGCCAGGTTGAACAGGCCCTAGGGGGCCACGGCGAAGGTTCACGGAACCTGGCTTCTAACACCCATGGCAAGACCTGGATTGAGGTCCCAGATCCTGGCTGCAGCCTGACCCAGTCCCAGTGTGGGCATTTGGAGAAGGGACTAGCTATTAGCATATCTCTCTCTCATTCTCATTCTCTCTCTCTCTCTCTCCCCCCCCCACCTCCCCCTCTCTTCCAAACTTAAAACAAAACATAGCAGTAGAAAAGGTACTTGTTCTATTTGAAAGCAAAAACTTTTTTTTTAAGATTTATTTATTTTTTTACAAAGTCAGATTTACAGAGAGGAGGAGAGACAGAGAGGAAGATCTTCCATCCGATGTTTCACTCCCCAAGTGAGCCACAACGGGCCGGTGCTGTGCCAATCCGAAGCCGGGAACCAGGAACCTCTTCCGGGTCTCCCATGTGGGTGCAGGGTCCCAAAGCATTGGGCCATCCTCAACTGCTTTCCCAGGCACAAGCAGGGAGCTGGATGGGAAGTGGAGCTGCTGGGATTAGAACTGGCGCCCATAGGGGATCCCAGGGCTTTCAAGGCGAGGACTTTCGCTGCCAAGCCACGCCGCCAGGCCCGAAAGCAAAAACTTTTAAAAACACACTTACAGTGAGTCTGTGTGTAACTGCTCCCTTAAGAATCTTCCTTGGGGGCTGGTGCTTGGCAAATGCAGCCTGCAACCCTGGCATCCCACGTGGGCTCCAGATCCTGTCCCAGCTGCTCCACTTCAGATTCAGCTCCCTGCTAAGGATCTGGGAAAGCGGGTCTAAGGAGGTCCTGAAGAGAATGGTCCAAGAGCGTAAGCCCCTGAAGCCACACGGGAGACCAGGAACAAGTTTACTAGCTTCCAGCCCTTGCCATTGCTGCCACTTAGGCAATAAGCCAGTGAATGGAAAACCTTGTTTCTCTCTCCCATCTCTCTGTAACTCTTTCAAATAAATAATCTTTTTTTTTTTTTTTAAATCTTCCTTGAAAGCAAACTTTCACCCTACCATTTTCATACTGTGCATGGACCCACCCAGGATCTGAGGAGTCCTGGCTAGTACCTTGCATGACCCGTTTCCTAAGGAAAGCACATGCCCTGACTTTGATGAGAAGCCAATTCCGTGCTGGGTGAGAAGCTGCTCAGCAGCAGGAGGCTCAGCCCAGGTGAGGAGCCAAGTGCTGGAGAGGTTTATCCAGCCCAATGCACTTGTTTTACAGCACATAAACCGAAACCCACAGTACCATATGGCTCACCGGGATCCATGCCAGCCCTGCATCCACGCCTCCCAACTCCCAGCCCGCGCTCATTTCTGCTCTCTTACCACCTGCTTCTCTGGCTGCCAGGACACTCCACGGGGGATCAACTGCTTCCATCCCGCTCTCTTAGCTATCCCCCACTTAGGTGGTGATCAAAACTATCTTTATGTCAATATGCTAACCACATTCAGGGTGGGCCATTTATGAAATTTCATGGAGAGCTGAATAGCAGGGGTAAAAAGGCTTGACAGAAAGAAAAGAAAAATCACCAACTAGTAAACACAAGATTAATCAACTCCGAAAATGTCCCAAACTCTGTATCTCACTCCCAGCCCGGAGCCTTGGGAGCAGCAGCAGCCACAGAGCCATCTCTTGGTAAAGGCATCTGTGCCAGGCTCTCATTTGCCCTGGCATGGCAGACACCACACCCTGGGCCATCCATGAACAGAAGTTTCCACCTCTAAGTCAGCTTTCACCCAAGTGGATCCTACCTAAAATATTCACCAGCCTCTTTCCCTCAATGCTGCCTTGGGTGAGACGCCTCTCACTGGACCGCAATCAAACTTGCTTACAACTTCTATGTAAATGGAATCACACGTCCTTCTGCCCGTTGGTTAGTAAAGCATGCCAGGCTACGCAGATTCTTCTAGGAACCGGGGTTTGAACGTGGCAGGAGCTCCAGCTGAAGTTAGTTTTTGCTGTTTTGTTTTGTTTTTGCCTTCAGACTGGAGTTGTTCAGTTTGCTGAAAGCTTGTGCTGGCTGGATTCCGTTTTCCAGATGTGACCAGATGCTACTCCAGTGAGTCTGCCAGGAGGGTCTCTAGGGGGCAGACTGTACCCTGGCTTAGCACTCTTCAATTCAGGCTTGGTTTGGGTTAATCTGTTAGTGGAGAAAGTAAGTACTTACATCTCTGGCCCCTGAATCAGGAGTCGCTGCCTCTCCTGCTGCTCCAGCCCCTCAGGACAGCCTGCTGCTGGAGCTGGCAGGCACTGCTGTGATGCCACGTCAGCTTCCCAGAACTGTCCTGCCTCAGCAGCAGTTTCCCAACGGAATGTTCAATATGCAGCTCCTGAGGCTGGAAACATGATCTTTCCACCATACTGGGAAGGTCAAATAAAACAAGCCACTAAGTGGGATTGCAGAAAGAAACCACACATACCCCGTTAGGTGTGTGAGGATTCCAATATTGTATGAAGTGTAATATTCGCCTTCTAAACAATCGTGGCAGCAGGTTAATAACTGACCAAAAATCTCCAGACCGGAATGAAAAGGGTAGCAGGTAGGGACTGTTAGCATCATGAAGATTAATGCATTAAAATATCAGGCTTTAGGGTGGCAAAAACTTGAAAATTTTTACTCGTGAATAGAGAAATGAGTGAAGAAATTATAGGCATTTACATTGTGAAACATTAGGCTATGTAATAACTAGAAAGCAAAGCTTTATCAGCTGGTTTGCAGAGGTTTCTAAATGCAGTGTTGAGCAGTATGTGGTATGCCTATAATGTATGCATATACCATTGATCGCATACACTGTATCTGAGTACTTCTGTAAGCATTTAAGCAAAAAGTAACAAAAGATGCAATCATGGAAGTTAATGATCCTTCCCTTGGTCGAGGGTGAGGATGAGAGGTGCAGCAAGGATAAATACAAGTAACCTATGTTAAAGGCTTTGCAATAAAAACAGCATTGATTTCATCCAATTCCTGTAGAATGGTATGTTTGCAAGTTGTGTGTGCTTCAGGGGAATTATGTATAAGTTTATAAAAATGTTAGATGGTAATTAGATAATGACTTTTATTTTCTCCTTATTTTTATGCACACTTCTATATTCTGAAGGAAGAACTTTTTGCAATCAGAAGTAAGAATAAAGCTGCTTTTATTATGTAAAAATCATTGACAAGTAGCAACTTGTCCAAGGTCTCAGGTTTCTGATCCCTCTGCTGAATCTTGAATACATTTGGGATTTTTTTTTCTTCTCTGTGTTCCAAGAAGAATTCTGAAGATGTTCTTATGCTTATCAGACCATGCCAGAGAGGAACGCAAGCACGCTCCAAGCCCAGACCTCCCACCGTCCCCTCCTCCGTTGGGACTGTTGTGAGGTGGGTCTTGTCTCCCTGGAGCTGCACCGCAGAGCGAGGCCCGGGCCCAGGCTCACGCGGGGATGTTGCTGACCGTACAGTTCCTCCCACATCGCCTCAGATCGTGTCTCTTGGGATGACTCAGGAGTCATTTGGGGAAACGTTGGTTGCAGAAAGAAGGCTTTGGGAATCCACCAACCAACGCTGAATTTCAACAATGCAGTCTGGAACTGGAAAATAAATGCTAATATTGACCCCAAGTAACTTGACACATTTTTCATAAATAGAACACAGGCAAGGTCACTATGTACTTCCTGGTTACACTTTCTGGATTAAAATGAAGGAAGAGACGTGAACGTACTTGGATGTTAAATCGCACTCATCATCTAGACAACATCACAGTTTTTTCTAATTGGGAAAACTTGAGAAAATGCAAGATACAGATGCACACTCATTGTGTCTTCACATCTGTATGTGATAGTCTCTGCTACACAGTTACTATACAGCCCCATACATGAAAAGCGCTAACACAAAATCAGCAACAGAGAGAAAACTAGAAAATTTGCAACAACATGAAGTTAAATAACATGCCGCCGCTGAGTGACCAATATGTCACTGAAGAAATGAATATCAAAGACCTTCCTGAAGCGAACGATGCTATTGTGTAATCTTTGAATCAGTGAGGAAATTAATAAGAAAAAGAAAAACTTTTTTTGAATGAATGGAAATAAAAACAAAAGTATCAAAACCCCTGAAATGTAGCAAAAACAGTATTGAAAGGGCTATTATCTCATATTTTGCATGAGGTCACCTTATATCAGGGAGAACACATGATATCTGTCCTTTTGGGATTGACTTGTTTCACTGAGCATGATGGTCATTAGTTGGGACCATTTGGTTGTGAATCATAGAATTTCATTCTTTTTAATGGCAGAGCTGTTTTCCATGGAGCAGATACATCATAGTTTCTTTATCCACTCCTCTTTTGATGACATTTGGGTTGTTTCCACGTCTTCGCTATTTTAGATTGTGCTGCTGTAAACATAGATTACAGATCACTTTATTATATGCAGATTTCATTTCCTATAGATATATTCCCAAAAGTAGGATCTTTGGGTCATACGGCAGGTCAATTTTCAGTTCTCTTAGCAGTCTCCATACTGACTTCCATGGTGGTTGTACTTATACTCCCACCAACAGTAAAAGAAAGTACTTTTCTGTAGCTCTGTTTAAGCTTGAGTGAGGAAAAGATCTGACTTTAGCAAAAATTTCTGAATTTTAGGACTCTTTTAAAATAACATTTTTAAATTGTATTTATTTATTTATTTGAAAGGCAGAGAGATACAGACACAGGAGACTGAAACAGAAAACCCTTACCTGCAGGTTCACTCTACACACTCCTGCAACAGCTGAGGCTGCACCCAGCCAAAACCAGAACCCAGCAGCCTAACCCAGGTCTGCATGAATAGCAGGATTCAACCACATGGCCCTCCTGCTATGCCTCCCCAGCTGTGCATAACAGGAAGCTGAAACTGGGCCCTGGAACTACACGCCAGGAACTCTGAGGTTGGCTGCAGGCAGCCTTCTGGTGCCTAACCACTGCACTTTTTTTAAAAAAATTTTTTTAATTCTCTTTTCCTTTCAACTACAAGTAACTCAAAGTAGAGTCCTAAAATGTTTCAATCCTAGAGGAACCTTCTCTTGGTTCATTCAGGCTATTATAACAAAATAGTAAAGAGGGTTGAAAGCTGGAAGTTCAAGACCAAGGCCCTGGCAGAGTCCAGGTTTTATGAGGACTCACATCTTTTGGGGACAGCTGCACACCACTGTACCTGCACAGGGTGGGAGGGGTAGCTAGGCTCCTCAGGCCTACCCTGTCAGGGCACTCGGGCCATTGGTGAGGCTGTTATCACCTCCCAAAGGCCTGCTCCTGACGCCACTCCCTTGGGTGTGAAGAGTTCAACAAGCAAATCAGGGAGCAATCTAAATATTCAGACCACAACATTCATGTTACCAGAAATGCCCGGTGGGTTCTTTCCTCAGCTTAGTATAGAAAGAAAAAGCCGGGAATCTGTTGCAGACAGAAAAAAGTTTATTTGCGAAGGGACCAGGTGAGCAGGGACGGGGGGGGGGGGGGGGGGGGCGGGGGGGAGAAGGGAAAGCACCTCCGAAAAGCCTGGAGCTGGGGTGCCTCTCAAAAGGGGAGGGAGAGAGACACCAAAGGTTTGAGGAAGGGTCTTGGGATTTTAAGCCTTCCTTGACCCCTCCTTATTGGGCGGGGAACCTACAGGTAAGATGTTCCCCATTGGTGGTCTCTTAATTAGTTGAAAATGGGTGGGCAATGCTGGTACCGCCCACCTGAAGGTGTGGCCAAGACCTCAGCAGGCCTCAATTCATATCTATCTCAACTCATTATTTTAGGTGGAAATATTCAAAGATTCAGAGCAGTTAGGAAACTCATTCAAGGTCACACAGTGGAACTCAGGGCTTCTGACCCCCAGAGGTCAACACACATTATGATGCAAATATTCAGGCCAGAGCCTGCTGAACCCGGCTTATCAGACTAGAAAAGAAACATACCTATGCTTTGTTGTCAAGAAACACTTAAGCCTTATACACTTAAGCCTTAAGGTTTATACAGAGAATAGATGCGGCCTGTATTTGCCATCTTATCTTGCCGTCATCTGACTCTCCTTTATCTGCGGATGTTGCACGTTTTCCAAGAACACATCTAGTGTGCAGGCCAGGATGAGCAAAACCGGGCCTCGTTCCCAAGGGGCTTGTGATCCTGACCCTAAAGCAATCCCACAACTTCATTTCCCACACATCTTCCTTGCTTAAAAAGAGCCATATTTGGACCATGCACAAGAAGAATGTATATGTGTGTGTGTGTGCATGTGTGTGTGTGCATATATATATACATAATTCCATATTCATAAGCTGGCACTTGCTTTGGCAAGGCATCTTGAGTAACTTCAGGAAGTTCCTAGACCTGCCTGCTGTAGCTAAGCTAGTGAATACAAAGTGGGAAATGCAATGGCTGCTATGTTCCCAAATACAGGCCTTCTGCGTCTTGTGGGCATGTCCTCTCCAAGATCAACAGTTTAAAAGTGTTAGCTCAGATTTGGCCAAACCAAAGGCCACAGCAGAAAATAACAAGTACAAAAGTTTCTCCTTGAAAGAACTTCACTCCTTAAACTAAATCATTTATTTACAATATACAGAAAAAAAAAAAAACACTTCATGTTTACCTGCCACAAGACCAACACAGGTGACGTCAAACACTTGACCTCCCAAGCAGTGACTGCCCCCATGTGAGAGCCTATTCTCAGAGTAGAGCCAGGGCCCCACCGTGCTTACATGAGAGGGCTCTGAAGCCACCTGCCAGGCCAGGGCTCTGGTCCCGCTACTCCAGTTTGATGACAGCAGGTCAATCATCAAATTCTAGGTTGGTTTCCCTATCTGTAAACTAGGGCTGACAGTTAACCACCCAAGGGTTATTATAAATAGTAATCAAATAACTCTAGGTAAAATCCTGCATTTGGCATGGGCGTTTGGCCTGCCAGTTAAGCTAAGGTAGCCGTGGCCCAGACTGGACCTGGATTCAGTTCCTGAGAGACCGAGCTCTTGTGTCCCACTGTAGACATTCGGTCAATGAACAAACGGGGAGCATGCTCCATCTGCCTGTTTTTCTGTCTCTATTTCAATCTCTCTATCCACCTTTCAAATAAGTCATTCCTTTTAAAAACAGAAAGAAACTTGGATCCTAAGATAAGAAAAGGTCAGAACCAGGACAGGAGACTATTTTAGGCACAGGATTCAAGGGAGGTGAGATGAGCCCTGTGAGGGGTGTCCCACGGCAAGAGCTGGGGGCAAACGTGGAAGGCAGAAGGACTGTGAGTGAAAACCTCTGGAGAAATAGCAGCAATAAGCTCCAGCTGTGGAGAGGGCAGCCAGAGGCACTGCAAGGATGGGGGATGGGGTTAGAATTGGGGTTGGAGTTGGGGTTGGGATCAAGGGTCTGAAGCCAGTTATGAGGAGCAAAGCAACTCTTCCCCACATCAATTCCCTGCTTGCTAGTCTCTGCTGCTTCCCAGAATTCCTCGGTCCTCTGGGCCACGTGGCTTCAAGCCTGCCTCTCCCCTCACATGGCCATCTTTCCCCTGGGTGAGGGTTGCTATCTCTCTCTCCTTATAAGGCCATCAGGCCTTGGATATAGGACTTGCTCAGATCTTCATTTGCTCACATTTGCAAAGACCCTATGTACCAATAAGGTCACATGCCCAGGTACCAAGGGCTGGGACTCTAACACTTCTCTTAGCGGGATGATGTTCAGCCCGCAACAGGCTGAACATGGACATAATGGGACTGTTAGCTCCTACTCAAAGAACACAGGCTCTGGGGCCGCTGCCACATCCACAAGCAGCCCATCCCAAGCACAGAAGGGGGACACAGGCTTGCTTTAGACTCATGGTCCCCAGAGAAAGGCGCTCTCCAGGCATACACAGCATGGAGGGCCTTCCCCAAGCGTCCCCTGACTCAGAGGAAATCCATCTTCAAAGGGGGATAAAGAACCCAAGCTTCATGTCTGCATCAAGTCAGCAGTCTCTGAATGCACACACAGCATACCTCTGATGAGACGCCACACACTGACAAGATAATGAAAGCCAACAAGGTCTCCAGCCACGTCCCCACTAGCAGCAGGCAGAGGGAACTGGAGAGACAAAGGCTGAAAACAAACAGCCTGTGTTGTGCTACAGAACTCAGGGTTAGTTAAATAGGCAGTGTGCTCCCCCAGCCACTCACCAAGCATCAGGGGTCTCGTCCTAGCCACATTAACACAAGAAACATTGGATGTATTGCACTTTCCCACCAGGAAGTTGTCCACCAGACAGGGATGTGGGGGAAAAAAACAGACTCACATATTAAACACAGGTTACAATGAATTGCTCAACTTTGTGTTGGAAATAAAGTCTCTAACATATGAGCTCAAAGAGAGGAAGAGGGCATAACATTATGGCACCGGGAAAAGCTGCCACCTGCAATGGGCCCTGGTCATGTGCCAGCTGCTCCACTTTTAGCCCAGCTTTCTGCTGGGGGCCTGGGCAAATCAGCAGAAGATGGCTCAAGTGCTTGAACGCTGCCATCCTGATGGAAGACCCAGAAGAAGCTCTTGGCTCCTGGCTTCAGCTTGGTCCAACACTGCCCATTTTAAATATCTGAAGGGTGAACCAGCAGCTGAAGACCACTCTGTCTTTCCCTCTCTTTCTGTAAGTCTGATTTTCTTTTTTTTTTTAATTAATTTTTAATAATCTTACTTAGTTGATTAGGGAACAAAGTGTCAAGGGCTACAGGGTGAAAGTGGGTAATACCATTGTTTCCACAGCAATATCATTTTACCCTGTATCTGGGGTCAGGGAAAAAAAACAAAGGGAAAAGCCCCAGCCAACTCCCACCCATCCCAGATCCCCAACGGGAGGTGCGCTCTGAGGGTCCTGCTCATACAGTTCTGATAGTTCATCAGTTCTGGACTGCTGCCAATCTCTCAGTTCCAATCGCAATGAATCCTATTCAGAATCCACTGGCTGACAGTCTCTTCATGGTTGGGGTTCTAAGATCAGCAGTTCAGTTGGAGGGATCTCCAAAGAAACTTCATCTGAGATGATCCCAGACCTGATTATTGCGTGAGTTTGCTAGTACAGAGCCTGACACCGTCCGTCACACCAATCAGCTTATGCTCATGCTGGTCGTTGGGATTGCTGGGTTTGTTCTGTTTCCAGCCCTGTCTTCCTCGTGAACCAGCGGGTGTTGTAGTCCAGTTCGATCCTACCCACTTCATACTCGGTCCTCACACAAACCGGTTGGGGCTGCAGCCTGGTTGGGGCGACTCCCCATAACCCCCACCAGTTCTGCCCCCTACCCTGGTTCCCATGCTTGCCAGTATGCACTGCAGGCTTGTCAAGTCTGTCCCACATCCTGTTTAGCTCTTGCACGTGTCGATGGGCATTGAAGCCCAACTCAACCCAACCAACCTACTATCCAGCCCACACACCTACTGGCAGGTGCCCTTCTGTACAGCCACCCCTGCCCCTGTCCTGGTGTTCGTGCTGTCCAATGAGAGTGGTAGCCCCGAAGGAGGTGCCCACTATTTCCCTTCTAGGCCACACTCACTCCCAGATTATGCACTCTCCAGGTAGTTCTGGCATTTGACTTGACAGAATTAGCTCCAAGTGCCAGCCTCTGCTAGCTAGTACTGCGGCTAGCCCAACCAACCCTCACCCACTCTAGCTTTTGCTTGCAACAGTCGGAACAGTCAGCCCACCGTGGCCCTTCCCTTATCTAGCCCACATGAGGCACACAGGTGTAACAGCCCTGCCTATTCTGATCTGCCCCCATCCCAACTCACGCTTTCCAATGGAAGTAGTTGTCCAGCAGGGGAGCCCAGATTTCCCTGTCAGCTTTGCCTGCTCCCCCTGATTATCACATGTGCTGTTTGGGCGCTGCAACCACATCTGGTAATAAATAATGTCTTTTTAAAAAGAGGAAGAGATGCATAATTCCAGGATTACTCAAATTGAGATTTCTGGAGCTTGGTAAGCATCTCTTTGGCGTCTCTTCTGTGTATCAGAGTCCCCGGGCTGACTGGGCCCTAAGCCCTCCCCCTCGCTCTCTTGAATCCTCAGCATTGCTGTTCTGCAGTTGGGAAAACTGAGGTTCCCAGTGCTGAAGTGACTCACCCAAGCTCAGAGAAGCATCTACATTTCCAAAGCAGGAACTGAGTGTGAGTGCCCTAGCCTCCAGCCCCAGGCTGTCTCTGCAATGCATCGAAGGACCAGCAAGGCTTAGACAGGTGTAGAAAAGCCAGAAGGTTTCGCATGTGGGAAACAGGATTAATATTTTATTATTACACTTAGCTCATTGGCTCCCGAGAGCTGGCCTATATCCCCAGATGAGAACCTGCTGTCAATCGCCTAAAATATCTGCTCTTCAACTATCTGGGTCAGTGAGAAGAGGATTACAAGTTCTCTTCTAGTTATTTTTAACATTTAAAAAAATAACCTTTACACAGGGGCAGAGAGAAATTAAAGAAATTAATAAATAAGCCAGAAATTTGACAAGCCGAGGGCAAAAGAGAACGGTTTCACAGGAAGAGTTAGGTTGCTGACCTTGACTTGGGAGCAGCAGGGTGGGGTCCTCAGTGGATGGCAGTGGTTCCAGTCCCCATTAGAAAGGAGACCTGAGCTGTAGGGACAGATGGAGGCCAGGGGCACACAGGTGTGTTTTTCTATACCTGTCTTCAGAAAGGCATTGACCTTGATTCTTTCCTTAGAAAATAAAGGGAGAAAGAAAAACAAAAGCATCAACTCTCTATCCATGCTTTCACCGTGCGTCTTGTCATTTTGAGAACGGGACAGGAAGGAGAGAGCCTTGCGAGCAGTCACCCTGCTCCATGAACGCAGCATCCTGACAGAGGAACGCTGGCTTCCTGTATTTTTCTAGACCAATCAGCAATAACACAAACCCATGCACAGCTGCTTTCCCATCAGTTCAAAGATGCCAGGGACAAAGAACGAGCCGTGGCACGTTCAAGCAGGCCTTCCAGGACCTCTGGAAGTGAGCGGTTCCTGCAGACACAGCTCAGTGTGGCACATGCCGAAGCCAGTACGTGAGAAAAGGAAATTTCCTTCTGGTCGAAGGCGAAGGGAAACGCGTCACACAGTGAGGCTAAGGAATTTCATGGTCTCTCCAACCCAGGCCCCGAGTCACGGCGAGACTTCACACACCTTGTGCGATCACTGTCTTAAAAGACAGGGCGTTGGTGGGTCACAAAAGGCTGGCACTGACTTAGGGTCCATGATGTGTCCGGGCCTGTGCCGAGTGCTTCACAATTGCGTTTGATTCTCACTGACAAAGAGAGATTCTAAGATCACCATGCTAAGGAACTGAAACCTAGATCACACAAAGAATTAGTGGGGAGGGCAAGCTCCAAATCCAAGGCTGCCTGGCTCGTGCCCCATCCTCCTTTCATTCCAGTACCTGGAAAATAAGGCACAGCTTGAAAGGCAGGTGCCGTCCACCTGTGTCCATAGGATGTGGCCTGTTCCTCGTTCTTTCTTCCTGCTGTTGTCTCCCCCCCTGCCACGTGGGATTCTTAGGAGAACCAGGAGGCGCTCAGAGGCCCCTCCAGGGGGCCACCTCTCCATCTGCCTTCCTGCTGCCTTGACCTGCAACAGCCTCCTTGAACGGAGGGGGTCGTGGCGCTGCTGGAGACCCCCGCCGCGGGAGGGGGCTCCTCGCGCGGCGGGAGACCCCAGCAGCGAGGGGGTCCTCTGGCTACGGAGACCCCTAGCTGTGGAAACCCAAGAAGCGAGGGTCCTGTCGCTGCGAAGACTCCAGCCGCGAAGGGGTCCTCGTGCGGCGGGAGACCCCAGCAGCAAGGGGTCGTGGCGGGATCACCTCAGATGAAGTTTCTATGGAGAGAATTACAGGTTATGTGGTCTGACCATGGAATGCATGTGTCAGAGCTGGAACTCCTCAGTGGCTTAGATGGAGCAGTGGACAGCATGTCCAGTTACTCACGGAGGATATGGCAGTACACTGGAGCATGCAGAGGACACCTGGTACCAGAACAGAGGACAGAACAAATTGATCAACTACCCCAAGCCAAGTGTTGGCAGTGAATATCCGGGCAAACGGAGACTCTAAGGTGGACTGTGTCAGCCAGTGGTTTCTGGAGAGATTTCGTTATGCTTGGAGTGGCGAGATTGGCAGTAATTTGGAACTGTTGAACTATGGAAACCTCTTGAGCAGGACCCTCGGAGCATGCCCCGCAGCAGGGATGCTGGGATGGTGTCAGGTGGCTGTCCTCCATCCCAGGGTGCAGAGGCATTTGGGAGGCTGGGTGTGGCTTCTCCCCTTATCTCCCCCCTTACCCAAATACAGGAAGCAAAAGAGAATGTGGAAATGGTGATCTCACCCACCTTCCTGTAGCCCTTGACCCTGGCCACCCTAATTAACTGAGTAAAAATTATCAAAAATAAAAACAATTAATAATTAAAAATAAAGAAAGAAAAATGCTGACACGATACACATCATCACTATGGAATATTAAGCAGCTATCAAAACGAATGAGAAAAATCAACATTTACTAATATGAACAAGATCCTGGATAGATTTTTGGTCAAAAGCAGCACACTTTAGAAATGGGCAGTTAGCCTGGTAGTCAGGTGCCAGTTGGGACGATGGCATCCAGTGTCCAAGCAGCGGCATGTGAGTCCTGGCTCTGCTCCCAGGTTCCCATGAGTGCAGTTCCAAGAAGGAAGCCAGTGCGGGCTCAAGGATCTGCGGCCCCGCCAGCCATGCAGGACATCAGTACAGACCGGCCCAGTTCTAGCTGTTGTGGGCATTTGGGGAGTAAACCACAGAGTGGGAGCCCGTCCTATGTTTGTCTCTTTCTCTGTCTCTCAACTAAAAAGAGAAACAACACGCTACAGAAGAGTATGCATAACATTTTTCAAATACTTGGCACATATATACACATTGTTGGATTCAGAGTCCAGAGTGCTCACCATTACACCATGGAACTCAACTCATATATATACACATTGTTAAAATAATGTGTGTGTCTGTGTGTGTGTGTGTGTGTATGCTTTTTAAAAGGTCTGAAAGAACACCAAACTGCCTCGCACAGGTTGCTGGATAAGGAGATGCAACAAGATACAGCAAGGTGAGTTAACAACTTCCACCGCTGGATCCCCGGGAGGCTGGACTTCCTCGAAGATCAGGTGGCAGTGCTGAATTATTCTACCATTGCCAAAGCATGAAGAAGTTCATTTCTCAACAGGCAAAGAGGAGAACACCACAGCCATTCTGCGCACGACTCCTCAACCACGAGTAAGTTCCAGAAAGTAGCACAATCCCAGTTCAAATCTTCGGTCCAGCATCATCGCTGTCAAAGACACGGACAAGGAAACAACGGAAAGGGTCCCTCTCCTCCCTGAGGTCTTCCCCTCCATGACGGTCACGGACAAAAATGATCTTGACAGAACACTGGTCTTTGATTCCCTTTTATAATTAAAAGGAAAAATAAAAGAAAGCACAACAAAGCCCTTTTTTTTAGTTTACTTAGATTTTGTATTTAAGCAATGACATAGAAATGCCTCTACTCCCCTTCGTTTGTCAAATTATACAACTTTTATTGTCTTAACTGCAGCTCAAATTTTTTTAAAAAAAAATGTTTTCTAAATGAATTCAGATCACAGAGGGCGCAGTGGGGACAAAGGTGCAGGTGGCTGTGGAGGGTGGCACTCTGGCCAGCGCAAACCTCCCTGGCTGTTGCTAGAAGCTCGCGCAGGTGGACAGAGCCATGCTCCTGAGGAGAGAGTTGGCGTGTGGGAGCGTTCTCCAGCAAGCGGCCCACCAGAAAGGGCTGGAGAAGCCTCTGACTACAGAAGCACCACTGTCACCACGAGCCACAGATTCTTCTTCAGAGCACATCGTGGTTCAGATGGCAGAACAGCAAACGACTGAACTCTCAAAGGTTTCAGAGTCAAATCACTGCCGAGGGGCAGAAACACAGCAAGCTGAGAGCAAGCCACCAGCGCCTCTGACCAGCACTCTTCAGTCTGGAGAAACCCACTCCCTCTAGCCACTGCCTCTGGCATGCCCGTGGACCGCTGTATGGTGACGTATGGTGACTACCGAGCAGCTCTGAGCAGTGGCAATGGCGTAGGCAGCCCTGGTCAGGGTGGTACTGTCTCCAATTCCAACCCTCCTCTCTGCTCGCCCACGGTCTTTCCAGACATCGAAGGGGATCATTAACTTCAATATTGACTTTCCTGATACTTGTGAAAATCAACATTCACGCGAACATAAATGTAACTCATATTCAAATGAGGCGAGGGAGACGAGCAGGGACGTTTCTTCAATTGGCCTCACAGGGCATGAGACTCCCAATCCGGAGAGAGCTGACAGAGGCAGCGGTGGGCAGCAGCATGAGCATGGCTCTGGCAGGTCTCTAAAGCCTGCAGGTGCTCCCAGCCTCCCCCTGCAGCTGTAGTCTCCATTTCGAGTTCTCTCCCCAAGTGCCCATCCATAGTTTGCATCTATTCCTAAAAAAAAATTTTTTTTTTTTTTGGTGGGTAGAGTCTGAGAAGATAAATGGCCTCCAGCCATTGTAGCCATTTGGGCAGTGAACAGGTGGATGGAAGATCTTTCTCTCTGTCAGTCTGCCTCTCCAATAAAAATAAATACATCTCTTGAAAAAGAGCTAAACATCATGGGTGGGCATGCGGCACAGCAGTCAGGGTGCTGACAGGGACCCCATGATACATATCAGAGTGCCTGCTTCAGCTTTGAGCTAATGCTCATCCTAAGAGACCACAGGTGACCCGTGCGCTTGGCACCCTGCTGCCCACAGGGGAGACCAGACGGAGTCCAGTTTCCTGGCTTTGCATTGTTCTAGCGCCAGCTGTTCCAAGTATTTGGAGAAGGAACCAGCAGATAGAGGATTCTCTCTTGCTCTCTCTTCCCCATCCCCACTCCTTTCTCTCTGCCTTTCAAAAACAAAATGTCCGGGTCCGTGTGGGAGCATACAGGATAACGCTCTGCCTGTGTCCTCAGCATCCCACATGGGCGCCGGCTCACGTCCCAGCTGCTCCACCTCTGATCCGATTCCTGCTAATCACCTGGGAAAGGCAGTGGGGGACGGTCTAAGTCTTTGGGCCCCTGAGCGCTTGTGAGAGATTTCGAAGAAACTCCTGGTTCCCAACTCCAGATGAGCTCAGCTCCAGCCACTGAAGCCATTCAGGGAATGACCCAGCACATGGAAGATTTCTTTCTCTCTCTCCTCCATATCTCTCTTTCTGCTCACCCTGCCTCTGTAATTATGACCTCCAATAACACTTTACAAGAAATACAATTAAAATTCCTCCAAGTGCAGTACCCACAGTACCCACATCCCTCATGACACACATGTCTGTTTCATCCCCAGCCCAGCCCATTTCTGAGAAGCATCACTCATGCAGTTCGTGGAACAGAGTGCATCATCTAACATCAGAAAAACACGGGTGCTCTCCCCACAGACCAGGACATGGGCAGAGATCGGAGCTGCCCTCAACCTGAGCTACATGCGCTCTGTTCCCGGAATGAGTTCACTTAATGCTGTGCATGGGAGCAGGCATTTAGCCTAGTTGTGAAGACGCCTTCAAGGGGCTGATGCAATGGCCTACTGCCTGCAACACCAGCATCCCACAGGTACTGGTCCACTTTCAATCCAGGTCCCTGCTAATGCTCCTGGGAAAACAGTGGAGGATGACCCGGGTCCTTGGGCCCCTGTACCCGTGTGATAGAGCTGGATAAAGCTCCTGCCCCGTGGTCTGGGCATTGCCCAGCCCTCACTACTGTGTTCACCAGGGGAGCAAACCAGCAGATGGAAGGTCACACAAGTGCCCATGTCACACTGAAGAGCCTGGCTCTGGTTCTGGCTCCAGTTTCCCATGACAGCACACTCCAGCAGGCCCCGGGGAAGGCTCAGGGTTCCCATGACAGCACACTCCAGCAGGCCCTGGGGATGGCTCAGGGTTCCCATTACGGCACATTCCATCAGGCCCTGGGGATGGCTCAGGGTTCCCATGACAGCACACCCCAGCAGGCCCCAGGGATGGCTCAGGGTTCCCATGACAGCACACTCCAGCAGGCCCCGGGGATGGCTCAGGGTTCCCATGAC